>NW_005054320.1:7181158-7201497 GCF_000277835.1 Geospiza fortis
GCTCCTTCCCGCACACGGAGCCCCCCGCGCCTGGGAAGCTCCTTCCCGCACACGGAGCCCGAACAACGCTCCCCCACCGCCGCTTCACTCCTGCGGCACCTTCCCAGTTCTCTCCAATGGCCGCTAAGTTTCGAGGTGGGGAGCGGCGAGCAGGCAGGGGTGGGCCATCCTCGAGATACTCACCAGCAGTGAGAGGGCCAAGAACGGAGGGACCAGCTCCCTAAAAAGCCCCAAATGCAAACCCAAACAGTTTACTATTCAGCAAATTTAGTAATTATTGTTTCCCGTCCCTGTAGTAGAATTACCTTAATTACCTTTCTTTAGGTATTAGATCCTTGGAGAGACCCTTACGTTCACACTGCAAGGAGGAGACAAAGATTAAGAGACATTTTCAAGTATTTTGCAGCACAACAAAGAGTATCAAGGTAGAAATCAACAGATTTCTGCGAAGCACACAACTCGGATACTTTCACTAAATGCATTATTTATTAGCCTATACTGAACTGTCCGCCCTTCGGCACTTTTCACTGTTTACTTGCACCACAAGCATCACCAAAAGAGCACTTCAGGAAGAAATATTATTAACTCAGTGCCAAGGAGGGCATCTTAAATTAGAAGGCTCAAAAAGCTTGGTAAATATTAGTTTAGCCTCCCAATATATGTTTAATGAAGTCTCCTATGCTTCATTTATAGTGAGGAAACTGAGGCAAAGCATCCTGCTCTAAGTTAAGCTTCCTACTCAAAAGCAAAAGAGAAATAAAAAGTAAAACGTTTTTAGATTTTCTTTGCTTACCCAAAGAGCAAAACTCTTTTTCCAGAGAAAGAAGTAAAAGAACAGAAAACTGCAAGGCAGACAACAAAGGCTCAAATCAGATTAAAAACAATACACCAAAATGGCCTTTATGATGCACATTTTGCTGTTTTCTATGAAGCTGTAGCAATACATTCAATAAAACAAATAGGGAATATTCAATCTTTTCTATTTACTAAATTCTCATCTGCAACTACATTACACTTTTTTCTTTTTTTTTAACTGAAAGAGGTAAAGCATTTTCCCCAAAACCTGGCAGCATCCATTAAATCTTCTCAGGCCACCCAGAGATTTCCTTTGACAAACCACTCCTCAGCTACTGAAATATCCTCATAAGCCATAAAGACAACATTTACACTCAAGCTAATCCACCTCCTCAAAGGCAAGCAGAAAGTAGAATGAAGCCCTTTGGGTCAGAACTTGGTTGGCTTGAAGAAGAAAAAAAGTGAGTTTCTACTCCTGCCAGTGTGTGATGCTGGTAAGCAAAGTGGATTAAAACAGCAGCAAAGCTCATCACTTCAGTTTTGTTGTTATGCTACACAGATATTTTGGAACTCTGAAGTTTATTTTAACAACATCTCTGTAGAAATTAGGCCCATTAGATATAAGTCACCCAAAAAAGCACATTTCATCTTCAGGGGAGCCAGAGCAACCCACAAACAAATCAGGAACACACCTGAATTTACGAAATCACAGAATGGGTCAGGTTGGCGGGGACCAGAGTAGGTCAGCTCCTCCAACCTCCCTGCTCAAGCAGGTTCATCCCAGAGCACATGGCAAGGGACTGTGCCCAGATGGTTCTGGAATATCTCCAGTGAAAGGGACTCTACAACACCTCTGGGCAATCTGTTCCAGCGCACCTGCACAGTAAAGAAGTTCTTTCTTGTGTTCAGATGGAACTTCCTGTGCATCAGTTTCTGTCTGTCACCTCTTGTCCCAGCGCTTGGCACCACCAAGCACTGGATGTGTGTGACTGGATGCCTGTCTCCATCCTCTTGATATCCTCCCTGCAGACACTTACAGACATAGATGAGGCCCCCACTCAGACATCTCTTCTCAAGGCTGAACCAGCTCAACTCTTTCAACTTTTCCTCATAAGATATTTGAGATCTTCAGAATCCCAGCACATTCTTGGGCTATTCTGGAAATGGTTATTAAACAACAAAATGATACTTTCCCAACAGGTCACACTGACACTACAGAGCTGGCAGCACTTATGCAGTGTACACAGTAAATTCATCCACTTCACAACTTCCTTCTAGGGAGGTTCATGTTGGTAAACTTAAGGTAGGAGTGTCACAGTTTGGATCAGTTGTCTCAATGGTGACAACAGTAATCCTCTCCCAAGCAGCAAGGCCCTTCCTCCTCATGTGCCAATGCTCACGCACAGCAAAGACAGTAGCTCTGAGACAGAAATGGGTTTAGTCATTCACATCCAGGGCTTTTTCCCCCTGAATAACCACACAATTCCAACTTTGGGAGTGTGCAAACAGATATACCAGATATAAGAGAAAGTTAATGAGGACTGTCTAAAAATAATGGATGCCACACTGCCACTCACAGTTTACATTTGGCCTTCAACCCTAAGGAGAAAATTTCTCTTTTCCCCATTCTTGCTGTAGGAACATCTGCCAGGCAGGCCATGAAGAGTAAGTATGGGCAGAGCAAACCCCAACCCACTCATATTTATTTCTTGGCTTAAATACTCAAGAGGCACTTATTGAAATCTTTGTTATTCATTCAGCAAACAAAGAGACTCTTCAAATATATTTGACAAAAGGTTTCCAGTCACAATAAAAAATCAGTCTCACAACATTCAACATACAGGTTTTACTTTACTCAGAGAGAGATGTGGCTTAGGGGATGAAGCATGAAGGTAAACAGGGTGAATGAAGCCAGAAACCACCTACACCAGAAACTCTGGATAATGCCAGAAAGTAGCCTTGTTTTGATAAGTTTCTTCTTATCTGCCTTAATGATTTCTTTCTATAAATCCTGGGGCATCAGGAAAGAACTTTTCATCAAAGATAGTAGAGAACATACATCCAGTGTTTCAAACCAAAGTTCCATTAATTTTATCAGCATGGGAACATAATTTCACATTGATGGGTGACAATAAAGTCACACCAAACTGAAATTGGAGGAATTGCAGAGTCATAGATACAACAGCACGTGGGACAAGTGACACTGTCCATGCAGCATCTCTTCTGTGCTTTGTGTCCCCACCTGAGCTGTGAGCATCTGGTTTCAGAATGGTTTAGGACACAAGAGAGATGTGGTACTACCTTGCTCTGCCATAAGCTATTATTTCCCACCTGTGAGGGTTAATCCAGTAACCCCTCAAATTAGACTCATACTGTCTTTACATTATTGTACTGAGGAAGCAGATGGCTTACCTTATGCCACCATCACACTCAGCTGTGTGACTGCTCCTGTCAGCTCTATGAGTGAGGCTAAGACCACGCTATCACAGGCTTCATAAGCCAAGCTTTGCAAGCAGGCTGTTACTTCCAAACATTTAATAACTTTTAAGGATTTTTGTTCTGCAACTCTTGTCTTGACATTTCATCTTGCACATACAGCAAATGCAGCACATCTGGAACTGATTGAGCCTTCTGGTGTGGCACAGATTTGCTCTGCTCCTGTCTCACAGCCATGCTGGAATGCTGAGAGCACGACAGCACAACAGACGTTAAGCTCAGTGCTTAATTTTATGTCCACAGGCAGCACGAGCCCACTCCTGCAGTGGATAATCTCATCTTCAGTCATGGTGTTCTGTGACAGCAATTTACAACAGTGGCAGAACATCTTCCCAGGTGTTAAACTGTTTACCTTTGCAGGAGGTTGGCATTTGGTTTTATATAAAATAATTGTGACACCAAGGCTGCTGCCTACAAATGAAATGATCAGTGAATCTTCCATTTCCAAAACAATATGAGATTGTTGCAGGTAAGATGATTTCTTATTGACACACAACAAATACTTACGTGTCAAACCTTCCACAATATGACCATTAGCACAACCAACAGAATAACAGAAAAGACAGTGAGAATCAGAGCAGAATCTTTTGTGATAATAAAGAAAATTTTCAATTACATCAGCTGTCATCTAGACAGGACTATGTGATAAAAACTTTCATCGGGAATTCAATATTTAGTAAGTCTTCTTTCACAGATGAGTGAGGGAAAAAAAAATCCAAACCAAAACACCAAAGCTTTAAGCACATAAATTAATGTCACATATAACTACAGTTTTGCCGCAGCATTTTTCCCAAAACTGGCTGATGCTAACAGTAAACTCCTACTATGTAAGACACTTTAGAAAAGATGAGAGATGTCTGGGTCCTTTCAAGGCTTTTGACTACACAAAATACTGACATTCTTCTTGCAGCTACTGTCAAATTTACCTAGAAAGAATGAACAGATCAAATAATTAAAAGGAAATTAGACAGTCCAACACAGCAGAAAGAGGGGTTTTCTTTTCCTGTCAAGAACAGACAATATATTTCCTGAACAAAATCTCTTTTCCACTAAGTTTCCTCCACCAACTTGCTAGACTATTTCTCTATGCAGCAGTCCGCCTGTCATAAAAAAAAGGTAGGCAGCATCCAGGAGCTTAAATGCATAGATCAAAATGGTGAAAGATCCATCCCTTGTTCTGAACGTGAATCTAACCAAGCTGGACTGCTGAAAGAACACACTTTCATCAGCAGCATTTACTGCTACACTGTTGGCAGGATCATAATGGCCCTAACCAAGGATAAGAAAACATTTGCTTTGCTAACCTATGGTTCTCAAAACATTTAGATGCAGGTCAGTCCCCAGGGATCCCATTTCACTGTCCTTCCTTAGACTTTCAGCTCATTTTTATGAATTCTCTAGCCTTTAATGGATGCAGCCATAATCCTGCAAAGGAGCTCTGATTGAATTGGTTGTAGATAAACACACACTGAATCAGAACTATGCAGAAAGCCTTCTGGGGAATCTGAGAAGCCAGGTCATAGTGTTTGAAAACTAAGTATCATCCTTAAGAGTTACAATTACATTCCAGTATAACTACAATATCCATGCACTCCAGCTATTTCAGGCAGGGACATAGGCTGGGAGCAGTCCCAGAGTTAATTTATGGGGCCAACCATCATTTGGAATCTCTGCTGCAGAAAACATTGTTCCTGAATCTAAAATTCTCAGTAAACCCTGTACTCTAAACTGAAAGCACAGAGCTGAGACTCAGTATGTGATATTATGACTTCCTAGGAACAACCAGCTGGAAAAATGAATGTCTCAAGTGTATAAATGTTTTTGTTAGATTTTTGAAAGTAATTCACTGTGTCGTTGATGTTTTATCTCTAAAGGTGAGTGAGTTTTACCAGGAGATGCTATGTCCCATACATATGTAATGGTTGGGATCTGCAGTGGGCCAGGAGCAGTAACATACAGGAATGGCAAAAGAGGAGATTTTGAGTCTAAGGCACAAATTACAGATGTCTTCTAAATAAAGGATCATCGTTTCTGCTTCCTTTTCTTCAGTGAGCAACACAGCATGGGGTAAGGATACCTCTCCACCTTTTGACTCTTTTTATTTCAATTAGGAAAGATACATTTGGACCTTTTTCCCACTCTGTCCTGGAAGAACATCTTACAGTGACTTCCATAATAACACAGGGCATGTCTCTACCACTCTGCAGCTGGGATGAGGAGTGTGCTTCTGCAGAAACTCCCCACCAACTGCACTTCAACTGACATCACAGAGAAGTCTTAGAGGATGTGATTTGGATAAAAACAAACATGAAAATGTGTTTCAGGAGTGCACCTATTTTGTTGCAAACAAACATTAAATCCCCAGCACTAGAGTTTGCATGAAACAAACAACTATGTGAAACAAATTTGTTTTGTGAAACAAATAACTATGAAACATAAGGCATAAATCTTCTCCAACAATTGTTCTCAAAACAGCTATTCCAACTCAACTGCACTCCTTAGTAAACATTGCCACAGAACTCTATACAGAATGGGTGTTTATATGACATTCCCAAAGGGAAACAGGGAGGTAGAAGAGGAGAGAGTAGCTTGGAATCAACTCATTGCTTCAAGCTCAGCTAAACCACATGAGTACCAAGACGGTTAACTTTGCAGAAAAAACATGCTCTAAAAAAACTGAAATAGGCAACAGATACCTGTAAACATCTACATTTGTTGTCTCCTCTCAAGGGATTCTAAAGATCATGGTTGTTAATGGAATCAGGATAATTAAACTGGGCAAACACATTTGAGAATTCCTCCACATATTTTGAGAATTCCTCCACAGGAGCAACTAAAATGAAAAGCTTAGTCAGCAATCAGTGTGTTAATATACTCATTTTACACAAGTTTAACTTTTCTGAAGATGAAAAAACATGTATATTTCCTTACTTGAAGGAAATAGGTCAGGCAAATAAGACTTGTTTGACTGATAGGGGAAAGGGAAGGAAAAACCTCCAATGCATTATTGAATTAAAAAGAGGCAAATTAGTGAATTTGCTTGAAACACAGCTAAATATGTAATGCCTTAAACCCCCACCTTTAAAGAAAAGGCTCTTTTGAAGTTTTTTTCCCCTGCTTTACTTACATGATTTTCTGAAAAAGAATCTAACAGTTTTGGGAAGATTGCTCAAAACAGTTTAAGTAACAAACCAAAATCACCCGTTGGTTTCAACCCCTCCCATGAATGCTCCTATTTTCCTTTCACTGCAGAGAAGGTGTGTTGAATTGCAACTCTATATATTAGGTGATTTGAGTATCAGAAGTGTAAAGAGACCTTGAAACTCTAAGTTGTCTGTTGAATATATGCTTCTATCTTTGCTAGTGAAAAAGAGGTACAGGTAGAAACTAGATACACTAGTATTAAAGATTTTCAGAGTCTTCATGGGGACAGTGTTAGCTTTTCCCAAGGTACACACTGTGGGACCTTTGCAGAAATCAATCTATTTAAAGAGCGCCACAGCAAACATTTTATGCCAAGTCAGGAAGCAGCAGTAATTGTGTGCCTTATTTTTTCATCTTAGTGCTCTACTGCAGCTGTTAAACACTGACAAAAGCTTTGTAAAACTATGTAAAAATGTACAGTTATAACATGTTCTTTCCTTATCCACTACAGCTTATTTAAAACCAGGGACAACTTTTGAATATACTTATTCTTTCCAGAGGACATTACCTTAGGCTTGTCTACACTGAGTTTGGTTCCAATCAGTCTGTCTCCATCCACTCTGCTTCTCTAGTCTTGACTAATTCTAGAAGATCTGTCATCATCAAGTTCTTGCATGGCAGTTCTCTTCTTCAGATCCCTAACAAATAAATACAGGTCTCAGCACAGATCTGGAGACACTCAGTTCTCAGCTTTATGTTTTGAAAAATTAAATATTTCTTTCTGAATTAACTCACTATAATTAACTAAATACTGCTTTTTAGAAAACCCCAAAACAACCAACCAACCAACTGCACTGTGTAGAACCCCCTCCCCATGTTTTACTAACTCAGGCATGTAAGACTGCCATCTTTCATGACAAATGCCACAGTCATAGCATGGTTATGAGCTGCCAGAGCACAGGATTAACTCAATTTACAGTACAGCAATTTCATACACAGCACCATGAAGTGTAACGACACAGCTAAATATGCTGGCACAGGATCAGTAGGGCTTTCATTACCTTTTAACATGTACTACTACCCCTCCTCAGAACATGGTGTCTCCTTTTGGCAATTCCCCTTTGCCACACATTCCCCAACAGGTGCCACAATCTATGGGTCCGAGTCTGTGGATGTTGGGAGGCCCAAGATCAGGGCAGGCTAACACTGCTCTCCCATCACTACACTTTCTCAAGGCTCAGTAGTGAAGAGTCCATAAAGATCTATTTAACTCTAGTCTGGCTCTGACCTTAGCACAATTTTCTAAAGAAGCGATTTTGTAAACTTTACAGAAAGTTCTCTGATTCTCAACCCAAGATTTCTTTGATTCAGGATAACATCTTCTCTTCTACATCTTTTTTAAAGCAATTCTAGACTTGATGCTGAACTGAAAATCCTGCAGCTGCCTGTTAAACAGAACAGCAGGTGAAACGGGGGCAGCTGAAGCACATGTCATTTCTCACTGAAGCACCTTAGACCTGGCCAGCAGGATGGCACAAATGGCAGAAGTGAAATTCGCTTCATACAAACTACATAGATACAAAAAAATAATTCACACTGAATTTGATGAAACTATAAGGACAAGCAGTAAGTTCCTTCTTCATCATCCTGAGCATTTATTTTTAAGTGTCTGCTTTTATTCTGGTTATCCAAGAACATGTTCAATCACCATATCAAAGCTGAATAACCCCCAGTACGATAAATTGTCCATGTGTAACAACAGCACATACACAGCTAAGTATGTTCTTGAGGGGATTACAAAGCCTTCTGCTAGATTCTGATCACCTTACCTACACTTTAGCTTCTTGCAGTGGTCAATGGAAAAATCCAAAACCCCATACAGGCAACTTTATAATCTGCTTTTGCACAATTTCTTTGTGAATTGTGATTGCTTCTGTCCTCCCTCTTTGACTAGCCAGACAAGCTTAATGCTGGTCCCACAGGAAATACCTGGCTTCATGCACATTTTTTAATGCAATCACCCTCAATGTTCTCCTTGGATCTTCCAGGAAAAAAAGTTTTTGTTTCAAACCAAAATGATTAATAATTAATAAATGATTTTGCTACAAATAACAAAATCTCTGTCCCATGATACAAAAGTCCTTGCAACTACTCAGCAGCTTCTATTGAAATCCCACCAGTCTCCTTATTTCTTGATAGATAGGAGCAGCCAGTTCTTTGGCTTTCTCTGCTCCATCCTCTAAAACCTTTATCAGATGAGACTTGTCTTCCTGGAGTTTCTTGATTTCATTCCTGATGGGTGCAAATTTTTGGATAACGGCCTCTGCTACCACCATTTTGTAGTGAGCAGTGTCGAGACCCGTGGCTTGGTGCAGCACCTCTTTGATGCTCAGCCCCGCCACTGCAGCGTGGATGGACACCAGATTGGAGACACCGGGGCGGGCAGCGGGCTCGTAGGTCACCTCTGAGGTGAAGTCAGTCACAGCTTTGCGAAACTTCAGCACTATTTCATCTGGGCTGTCCGCTATGGTGACAGTGGCTAACTTCTGTGGGTCTGACTTGGACATCTTCGCCGATGGATCTCTGAGGGATTTTATTTTCTTTGTTGTACCTTTAAAAAAAATTATGAGCACAGACAATGGTTTCTTATGACAATTGTTAAGAACAGTGTGCAGCTATATGATTAAGCTGTTTATCCTTGCTCAAAAATGAACTGTGAGCACAACCATGTATGTTCTGTTTAGTCCTTGTGCCCTTCCTGTCCTTCTAAGAAGCCACCTTTCTCCTCTCATAAACTGAATGAAGCCCCTTCCATCTCTCCCATCCTCACTAAGCAGGAACTTCTGCTGGGGCTACTCCTAATATTTTATGTGGCTTACATGCTGATTTCCCCCCAAATTTCTCCCCCACCTATTACTGCACCTTACTGAATGGTTCTGAGCAGTGGAGAAACAGGTTAACTCCACTGGTAAAAAAAAAAATCCTATAACAGTTAATCTCCTTATTTCAGGAAACTCTTCCACTCAAAATCTCTTGGAAATTCTCCTGAATCTCAGTAAAAACAGCTATTAAAATTCTCTAACTCAACACTGACCAGCTCTGTTAGATGTAAAGCACTGTTTAGATAAGAAAGGTGTGGGTGTTGTACAAACTGCTAAGATACATGCATGTACATTAAACAGATAAGTGGCATTAGGAGAATATTGCAAAGTACTTTAACAGCATCAATCCACATTGCTTCAGTTTTTCACCAAGAAATATCATTCATGGAGTATACCTAAAGTATCATTTATCTACAGAGTACTCATACCAGTTGTTTTTAGACACCTAATACAGCCAACAAAATTACCTGCATACTGCTCATAGATGGCCTATGTACTCAGTGAAAGGATAAGGGTTTTTCCAGCATACAATTCAGAAAGTGCTTTGTTCTGAAATCACCTTTTGGAAGAGTCTTTTCTGCAAACTTGAAAGAGTCTAGGTAATTCAATTGTCTACAGCTACTGAGTCTGAATAGGTCTCTACCTTCTCCATTCATCTAGGATTTTTTGTTGATTTGCATATACTTGTGAGCTTAAGAAGGAATGCTTTTTGGGAGCAAAATGAAATGGTTTTTTTCCTTTTTTTTTTCCCAAATTGAGCTTTTTATTTAACGGTAAACAGTCTCACCTGCATCAGAGGCTACACTCAGCTCCTCTTTATAGTGCTTAGTACTCCATTAGAAACTGTAGCGTTTGCAATCCCTAATATTCTCAAAACACCACTACAGGTCTAACATAATTTTCGTCACTGAGGCTTGAAAATTGAGAAAGGTTTATTACTGCCTGTCTTTTCTAAGGTGAGAGCTCCTTGCCCTTTTGGGGGCGAAGGTCTTTGCTGTGCATTCCTCTACATTACTTACAACAAAGATGCAATGCTTCATCCTTGCCCAATTCTTCACGTTTCTTAGCAAACATGCCATTTGCGCCATCTGACTCCTCCTCACCCCCCGGCCTATGACCTTACAGCTCAAAAATGGCTGAGAAGATTTTCCTTGTAAGTCTTCCTGAGACTAAGATCAAAACCTTAAAGTCTTAACTCTGTGACAAACACATATTGAAATACTCAAGCATATATTAAACACCCTTAAAAAGAATTGGAGCACTGTACATATAAACCAACAGGCTGTTCAGCATCCTTAAAGTAAACATCTCTGACTTGGACACTGAAGAATTCTGCTTGCTAGAGGTCTCTTGCCCTGTTGCTTACATGTCTCCTGAATGAGCAACATGGAATAGAGACCCTACTCTTAAAAAGTCCAGTGCGTGAAGAGCAAGGCTGACTGGCAGCAATAGAGTGCATCTGGCCCCCTGGTCTAGAATACCAGACGTCACGTACATTCCTCAACCATGGATTTCTAAAGCCTTATATCTATCTTGGGAGTTCATTTTCACAGACTCTAGGCTCTTGTTGCCAGTTTTTAATTTTCCACTCCCTTAATATCAGTTTGCCCCCTTTTCTTGGTCCCTGAAACTATTTCCACAATGTTTAAATCCATCTTCAACTTCAAATTGCAGTTAAGGGGAAAAAAATAACCAACTCACTTAAAATGGCTTTGGGCACAGGAAAGAATTCTCCATATTTCTTGTTGAAATGTTGTGCTATATCTTGGGCTAGTTCCAGGTGCAGGACTTGATCTTCTCCAACAGGAACACGTGTTGACCTTTTAATAAAAGACAGACACAGGAAACTCAGCAAAGCTCTCTGGTTCTGCTGAAATGTTACTCAAGACTGTAACAGCTTCTGCCATGACTGAGGGCCAGACTGAGCCAAACACTCAGTCCCAGCTAGATTTGGTGCTGTGGGAGCAAGATCCCAAACTGAACATATTCAAGGATGACTCTGCTTTTTGTGCTGAACTGAAGCACATAACCACGGGCAAAAATAGCCCTTTGTGAAGACATATATGGCAAAGATACCTGTAAGAGCAACTCATTAAACTCAGCTCAAAGAAAGGTTTCTTTAGTATCTCCTGCTGCCTCTTTAGAGATCAAAGAGCACATGTTATAGTGTAAAAAAAAAGTAAGAAAGATCTGCAAGGCATAAAGTGCAAGCAGCTCGTCATGTCAAGTCTCAGGAAAACATAACTGTTGTTGAGAAGTTAGTACTGAGGATGTATCAAGGGAAGGAAAGAAGAGAGTGTTTCTTCTTCATCACAATTGTATAAATCATGTGGTCCAGTGCTTCTATTGTCACAAGTGTTATTAGAGGATTAGAACTGCTGGATTCAAAGGATAATTTGATTTTCTGTATTGAACTAACGGCTTGAATACACTTCTGGAGAGAAACACAATCTGCATCAGAGGACACGAGGAGGTGAAGAATCCATTACTTCCCCTGGTGATTCTTTCCCACAGTTAATCATACTTGCTAAAAATGTATGATTCTTTTAGATGAGGCAGACTTGAAATCTTGCCAGTTTTTGATTACTCTCCCATCCCCCAGCAGATTTTTTTCCTAAGGCTTACGGGGTATTCAGCTATGAATACTGGACATGTTCCAAAATAAGGAAGTTCACCATGCATCTTTTAAGTTCCCAGAAAATTTCAGATCAACATGGTACGCTTTCCTTCCAATTCTGAATTACTGGGCTGAT
Organism: Geospiza fortis; assembly: GCF_000277835.1. Taxonomy (NCBI): domain Eukaryota; kingdom Metazoa; phylum Chordata; class Aves; order Passeriformes; family Thraupidae; genus Geospiza; species Geospiza fortis. The sequence goes on from NW_005054320.1 coordinate 7,193,229, forward strand.
ATCCAGGAATCAATTTGTCCACCTTTATTCCCAACCAGCCAGCAAGGCAACCTAAAAACAGCTACAGTAGGAATCAATAGGAAATCACAGTGCCCTATAACTGAGAGAAAATCAGTTACCATAATCAATATACTTTAAGCAGGTCAAAAGAAATGCTTCCATATGCCAAAATGGTTCCATATTCACAAAGTTTGCCACTAAACAGAAAACATATTATCTCCATAAAAGTCTCTGCACGATACCTTGCCTTTTTCCTTGCTGGCTTTAAAAAAAAATTCTATTCTGGTGCTATTTTTACTTCTTTCTGTCGTGCATTTACCTTCTGTCCATTTTCCTGTCTCTTTGATCCTTGGTTCATCTGAGCTAGTACTGTTTCTCCCCCTCCTCCAGCTCTAAATTCTACTTCATGACTGATGTTCCCTTCCTGTGCTTCCATTTCTCACCAATTCTTGTTTCTCATATTATTTTGTTTGCATTAAAGCATTTTTTATTAAAGATGTTAAGTCAAGTTTCTTCAAAGAGATATTGTTTCTCTTTCAATTCCTTGTTTTGTGCTCTGGGTGAACAGCCTGCTGTTAATACAGATAGTAGCCAACAAACCACTGGCTTTGCTAAGGAAAGATGAAACACCTGATCTTATTAGAGATGGAAGAGACAGACATGGTTGAGCTCAATCAAAACAATGTGATTTCTGATAAAATTGTCTAAATTTCATTCTTAAATACTTGACACTCAAATCACTCAAATATTTGACAATCAAATGGGACTCACTTCAAATAAAATCATGATATTCAAAATAATTCTGCCTTTTGCTTGCCTCCTGTTATTTTTAGTTAAAATTTAGGTAAATTAGAAATACCATCTCTTGGTCTTTTAACAGTCTTGTTTTCCCTACTATGATCAATTAACATGAGATTTCTCTAGATGCATTTTTCTGAATTCACAACTGGTTAATCTTGGTTAGTTGACCTGACATCCTTGTCCTCAGTTCTGTGTTAATTCTCTGTCCCAATCAATACTCACAAGTTCCTTCAGAACAATGCTACAAAGTACATATGCTCTGAACATAAAAAAAAAATTCATATATGGTGCACTGTCTTCAACATTTACTTACTGAGACAGTTTAAATCATATTATGAAATACAACCAGTAATGACAATGCACTACAAATTCTATTATCCAGGCTACAGGCTTAGGCATGCTGAGTTCCCAGTCCCTCACTACGGGCTGTTTCCACTGCAGCACTAGCCCAGGTACTACAGTCTGCAGTCAATAAGTTACTCTTTTTCATCAGTATGAACTCGCCTACACAAAATCCCCCACTCATATTGGTATGCTACATACAGACAGTTTAAGTACCTCTACAGTACATTGCATAAAATAAAGCATAACTACTTTTTAAAAAGTGTACCAGTGTATTATATATAATTAAAAATCAGTCTGTTATAATTGCCTAAGAATTATTCTCACATGACCAGATTTTTCTCTTTATAGCCCTGTCAGTAGCTTTTTAACCAGGCTAGATTTCAACCAGCCACTTGAGAGTCTGTCATCCATTTCCAATCTTCTGATCTAATCACACCCAGCTCCCCTGCTCAATAATTTAGCATGTTGACCTGACAAGCATTCATTCCAATGTAGCTGAACAGACATTGCCCATGGGCTCACATTCTGCCTCTTACTTGTACAGCAAAATATCTGCTGCTTGAAGCACAGGGTAAGTCAACAAACCAACAGTTCCTTCGCTATTCTGGCTGGCACGCTTCATCTGTTTGGAAAAGAAAAACAGAGAAGAATCACACTTTTGACTAATGGTATCAAGGTCTGTGATTTTAATTAATTAGAATTCTGAATAATTGAGTAATTTATTATGTAGCTCTACAGAAGACAGTGTCATGTAAAATCCACTCCTTATGAATATATTCTGGTTTATATCTTATATTTATGAATTTCTCTACACTGTTCTGATATTCTAGTAAGAAGGGAACACAGGGTTTCTTTTGTTTTCTGTTTGTAACCTTATTAATGGAAATGATTTCAAATGCAAAACCATCATGCTAAGTTATTAAACTTGAATATTACACATAATTCCTATTTTTTAAATAGTGTCTTCAGCAATAAATTTTTGAAACACTTCATAATGGAGATACAAAAAGGTATTAACACCTGTGTTAGAGAGCAAGACACAATGATCACATACAGTCACCAGAATGGCCAGTGACAGCTGGGAGAAGCCAGAACTACAGAGTCCAGTGCTCTCTCCATCAGTTCTCACTGCTCCCCAAAATCCACCTAATGCATTCAAGTCCTTTACTGGTCCCTGATATGGATCACCTAGATCAAGACAGTCAGGCTGCAAACACTAATTCTGTTCTAGCAATGACATATCTGTGTTTTACTTTTAGCAATACTTAAATATACTAACCCCCTTGAAATCTGAATTATTTTATTAGGACTGTTCAAATATATTTAGACTTGTCTCACACTCTCCAACAGATCCTGAATTCTTTCTCCATCTTAAGTGCCTAGAGTTCAGGGAACCTAATTTGCAAAGCCTAGCACCTGTAACACCTATCTGTAGGTCTGGAAAGTCAATCCAGTCAAAGTAGGATTTAAGAGCTTAACTTTAGAACCTCAGGTTTGAAAAGGTTTGCTTTAATCTATGCCATGCATTAACACTGGTTGCTGTATTTAAGTTTTACTGGTTTTATTTAATTAAGAAGGAAAACAGGAAAAAAGAAAACATCTGGAGGTATTTAAGACTGCTCTGAACTCTGCAAGCCCAAACTACTCTTAAATGGTTGGGGTTTTTTTCCCCCTTTTTCAGATACTTCTCTCTCCTGTCTTTTTCTGCTTACTAAATGTCAAAATAAAATACAAGGAACTTAAATGCAAGAACTCTGTTGATGCAGTCAGGCTGATGCAACACGGAGATTAAGATGAACATTTGACACTCATAAAGGCAAACATTTAAGATACAATATCACTCAGCACATTTTTAATATTTATAATTTCTATACTCCTCTTCAAACATATGCCTCTTTTGAACACTCTTCCATAAAATCTACAGAGCAGCCACTCTTTATAGTGGAAAACGAAAAGCTGTTTATGGAACTCCTTAATCAGCAAGGCCCAAGGTTTCCACTGCAATATCTTCCATTACTTTTGCGCTATTAAACAAGCACTGAAATAACACTGAATGTTCTAGCAAAATCAGTTTAATAACAGCAAACAAACCGCCTTTTTAGTACAGTTTTTCTGCAAATCTTTGCCAAAACCACAATTCTGCAGCTTCCAGCAGGAAAATGTTCACTAAGAGGAACAGACCTGGAGAGGTATGTTTTACCCCTTCCACCACAGGACTACAGAATTACTTAAACCTAAAGCAAGAACAACCAAGGTAAAGTTGGTACTTCATAGATGACAAGTATTTCCAGGATAACATTTCTACTCAATTCCCATGAATTTCTTTTAAATTTACCAAACCGTCCATACCTTCCACTGGGGCAAACGTAGCAGACGTGGCACATTAGTTAAGCACCCAAGAATCCAGGCAAGTTCTGCATGCTCAGGAACCTGAAAGTATGAAGTTAGAATCTATTTAAATCTTCCTCCTTTATATGCATATTTTCTCAAAGTCAGTAAGAATAAATTGCATCAAAGACGAGAAAACCATTTATTTCTGTATATTACTTTTTCAGTAAGGTCAAGCGACAAGCTAATGGAAAGTTTTGGACACTGCCAGGATTGAATGCCCTATATTAAAATAGTATAGCAAGGTTTTTGATCCTATCCACTCATATTCTAAACAAGAAAATGCTTTAGCAATAGCAGAGTTGAGCACACATGTAAACTCCTTTGCTTGAATACTTGATTCACTCTTTGCAACATTGGCAGGTTTGAATCTTTAAGAGCATGCTGTCTCAAAGAGGTTCAAAGCTTCATGCCTGCAATATGATATAACAACCCAGATAGAAGGCAGTAAAAAGTGTTTCTTAACAAGTCAGAACTACTAGGATTATTAATTGCAATTCCTTTGTTGTCACATTTTAAATACAGTAATTTCCTAGCTAGTAGTCATTGGACTACTTTGGTGACCAATGTGTAAAAGTATCCAACCTCCAGACTACAGCTTAGTGGTTTAATATTTCAGGTTGATTCTTTCCCTTCTTTCTGCCTTTCCCACAGATTCAGGGTTTTTATTAATTCCCTCATGCTCATTTGACCTGCAATCTTCTGTGCACAAGACAAAGTGCAACAAAATACTGGAGTAAAATGAACTTCACGGAAAATACTAAGCACAAGACTCCTATTTCATCTAGAAGGAATCACCATCTGGTTGAAAGTGGTTTCTCATTTCTTTCTTCTAGTCACGGACGGAGAGGAGATGGTGCTCTGTTGCACTTGTGTTGACAAGAACCCTCTTTAAAAGCTAGGCAGTCATTGATTCAGCCCTGTCAGATGTTGCTTTCGCAGCCAAGACTGCACGTGTGTTTCACTGGATCAGTGGATTTGACATTACATCAGTAACCAAAACACCAAGTGATCTAAACAGCATTTGTTGGGTTGAATACACAGTTCTTGGTCCTACCAAGTTATACTCACTTCCCATCTTCAAACACACAGTCCTTTCCTAAATATTACTAAAGTGCTGAATATGCTGAAGAAAAAGCCTGATAAAATGGTGACAAAATACATAGAAGTATACCAAAGGGTAGAAATTTCAGCTGGAATAAGATTCAGTACTGAAGGCTAATGAGTCCGCATTCATCATCCAAATTGCTGTATATTGGTGTGTGAATCAGGAGGTTCTAGGCTTAAACCACAAATCATTTGTCAGACTAAATCACAGTTTAAGCTACTGTGTTTTACTTGGCAAGAGGGGCAGGTAATTGCTGCCTTTGGCTGGTCATGGTGCATCTGCTCAAATGTTACTCATTTAGCTATTTTAGTATTTCATCACATTGATTTCACAAATCTGATACAAAGAAACTGGAAGACGTATATGATGATGTATATGACACCAGTAAAATAATGTCTCAGTCTACTTTTCCTTTCACTGAGTAATACCCATGGATCACAATCAGGAGAAGCCATTCTCCCACACAAACTCCATAAGCTTCTGCTGATGGACCTGATGCAGGTCCATTTAAAACTGCAGGCAAATGTCTTCATTAAACAACCAAAACACAAGAATGTAAGAAATAACTCTGTACTGGATCACAACAAAGGCAATGCAGCCTCATGCTCTATTTCCAGGACTAGCACTTGGGGCAAACACAGGAGCCTACTGCTTCCTACAGTATCTTCCCCTCACACTTCTCCAGCATCCATAATTGTTGCTCTAGGCAATATCAGAAGGTATCATCCCTGGCCCAGTCCTGGTAATGTATCCAGATTCCCCAAGGAATGTGTCTAATCCATTTCTGAACCAGCTGATATTGCGCATTTCACAACCTCATGGAGCAGCAAGCTCCAGAGGCTTAAACCTGATGTGTAAAGAAATAATTTAGCCACTAATGTATCCATGTTTGTTTACTGTCTTTGAATACCACCTGTTTCTTATATTTCACAATTTGGTGAACAATTCCATATCCAGCTTATTCAGTGTTTTTCTGATTTTGTAAACGGTGATTGCATATACGCCTCAGCCTTCTCCTCTTCAACACTGACTTCTGAATATTTCCTTCTTAAGGCAGCTACTCTATCCCCTGCTGCATGAACTCCTCTCCTTTGTATCATATCTAAGTCATTAGTTCATCCTAGAGACTCTAAAACTTCACCCAGTATTCAAAAAATGGGCACACTAAGGTTTTGCATGGTGACAAAACGTCATCTCTGTCTTATTCACAATACCCTTTCTGGTGATGTGGTGATGATGACATATCATTAACTTTTTAAAAAATTGCTTGTGCTGAGCCCATGATTTCAGAGAACTGCCAATGATGACTCCAGGACTTTCTTTCCTGCATTGTGTGAAGAAGGTTTAGAATACTTTTACCCAGATGTTTTAAAGTATTTAAAGCTCTTCTACTCCTTATTTGCCTGTCCACTCTGTTTTATGAGTTCTTTTGAAATTCCTTTCCTTGGCATAGCATTTGGCTACACATAAGGACTTAGTATTGCCAGTGAACTTCTGTTCGCTACTTTCTTCAGGTCATGAAAGAAAATGTTCACTAGAACTGCTCCCAGCAAGAATCCCTGAGGAACATGACTGCTGACTGCGCCATTCAAATAAAAAAAAAGGGAGCATTACAGCCTATGTGGCTTTCAACAGTGATATGAAAGGAAACAGAGAAGAGAGATCACATATTTGCAAAAATCTACAAAACGATTTTCAGTCGACTCCTATTGTATTAGGTAGTGTTTATTATGCCATCACAAGGAAAACCGTTGTCAGAGAAGCATTGCTTTTCACACAACTTTCATTAAAAAGAGTATGACTGTTAGAGAGGTGTTCTGCTTGCTTTTATAATTTATTTTTTAAAGGAGGTTACCCAATAATTTGACTAGGATTTCAAGAAATAGAAGTATAAAAAGCTCCAATTAATTCACCCTATTCTGTCTACACTTTAATCAACAAAGAACTCAATTTCTTTTGTATTTTAAAATCTGACAACAACTGTCAGATTTTAAAATACAAACTGTATTTTAAAACTACTGTCCAGAGCTACAATGTACTTCAGGATCACCCAATTTTTCAAAAGAGAACAGATAATAATAACCATAACTGTTTTCCAATGAAGACATAATTTTCTCAGTGTGTCCTCTCTTCCAAGTACATCAGTAGAGAAGTAATACAAATGGTAGAAAACCAGAATTACATCTCCAATTAACAAAACTCACAACCAGCGACAGTCGCTGAACTGTATGTCGAACCAAACTCTAAGAATGTCACAATCACTGGTAATTCTGAAAATCAGCTATCTAATCAATTAAATCCTTCAGGCCAACTTCAGCTACTTTTATGTCCTGAAAAAAATATAATAGCCTGTTTTCAGTATAAACATTATTTTCTTGGGAAATATTTCTTGCAGCCTTGCTGAAAATATTTCCAGGAACAACAGTTTTTAAGTGTTCTCTTTATTGTTTCCCTTTATAAAGTCAACTATTTCCCATTTAAAATTTTCCAAAACTTCTTACCCATATCCATATAGCAACACCCCCTTTTCAGACAGCCCAAATCCTACCCTTTGCTCTTCTCAGTAAATATAGCAAGTTTCTCTCTCTGTTCCTGCTCTGTGCTCTTGCCTATTTTAACAATTTTTGTTTTCTAATCTCACACACGTCTGTAAAAACCATCAACATTTCTCAAAGGGTTGAGATGGCCGCCTCTATGCTATTACCAGGGACACATTTCCTCCTTCAATCTCCATTGCATTAAGCATCCCCCACAACCTGGCTTACTAATCAGTAATCAAAGAGTTATTTCTAGAGTAAACTACTTACATTCCTTCCCTGTGGCCTGACAAGGCCAAGGCTGCCTACCCAGATTCCTTTAATTTTTTTAAAGCGCACATATTTAACAGAGGTGACCATTTCCAAATGATAACGAGCAGTTATCTAAAAGGCACAAACACTTCTATTTCTTCACCTGAGCACCCTGCTCCTCCCTTTTTAAAGACAAATAGCTTCTTCATTATTTACTTGTACAGCCATTTGAAGTTATTAAACTCGGGTCACAATTCATACTTGAATCTCTGGAGCTTTATATGCTGGAGTACAATCTCAGGCTTTCTTCCTGTAAATCTATTTTTTTGTCCTTGATCCTAGCTATTCCTTACCAAATTATTGTTGATATTCCCTTGCCACAGCCAATGATACATACATGGAAAACAGTAGCTGCTTTTAGTCCAAATAATTCTACATGACTTTTTATGATGAAACATACAGCTGAGGAAGACAGCAAGCTGTGAGATTCAAGAACAGTGGGAGAGGCATGAATAGTGGAAGGAAATTTGAAAGCAAGCAAATCAGTGACATTGCGCCTCAGCTTTCTGAGGTTATAATACAAAGTTGTGTGTTGGCAGCTGAAGTGGCTTTCTGCAAAAAGAGATGCAGTGTTTTATTTTCAAGATGGACTTCCTCAAGTTGCAACCTATAGCCCTTCTCTGTAAGGCACTGCCAATTTGCTGCATATCTATCATGTGGAAACAGCTTTCCTCAGCAGAGTAACCTCATTAAGGGCTACATTTGAAAGGGGTAGTAAATTTAAAAGATTTAATTTTGATAGAGTACAAGCAAAGTCTCAGGAGGTAATTTGGATAGC
>NW_005054320.1:7201555-7228069 GCF_000277835.1 Geospiza fortis
CATCTCTTCTAGCACCAGTAAGTACCAGTAAGAGCTTCTGCAAAATTCAAGAGGTCCTTTTCAAAAGCAAAGGATGCTTACATTTTTCTTGAATAAGAGGTAAGGTTTTATTAATGTGTAAGGTTGCAGGCAATACGGTCAAGATACTTGGCAATGTGTCTCTATATACACAGCTAAAGAACAAAAAAGACCATAAACAAGACAAAAAAATAGACTACTCTTGAATCAAATGTACACAGTGCAGGTACTCTCATGACAGAAAATTTGCCACAGTATCCCAAATTCCTGTTCAAAGAAATAATTGATTGGGTAGAATAAGTTTATGGTTACAAAGGCAATATCAGATTTAAAGAACATGTTAAGCAACATATTGAATTGGGGGGTGGTTATCTAGTTATTGTCAGTAAATGTGTTAGTATCTACAGCTTTCACCTTTACCTTGGAACAATTTAGTCACATATCCTTCTTTATATTTGGTTAAAATATACAGAAATAAGATCTGCCTCTCCTTTTTGAAGAACCTGACCAAGAATATTCCTACTGGAATCAAGCTTTACTGGTTATAAACCCCAACAGACCACAGCAATTTGGCCAAAGCACCCTTCCCTCTCCTTTATTAATTATGAAATTAACTTATTTTCAGAAACTTTCTCCTACTATAACCCACAATACTGTTTGAAAAATTAGTCTGGTGTGTCCAGAAGACTGGTGACGAGAGGAAAATATAACAGCTACATAATAGTATGAGATGAAGAAGGTAAATTAAGGCAGAAAAGAAAAAAAAAAAAAAAAAGGAGAAATCCCAGTGAACCATGACTTTCCTTCCCACTGAGCTCTAGTTATGTCTAGTCCAGTCCATGAGAGAGAAAACAGAGGAATGAGAGAAGCAGAATAATTTTCTAAATTAAACAGTCACATACTTCCTCTTATGACAGGAAGTTTTCAATGGACCGTGCTAAATTAATGTACTTTAATTAATTTATAAGCTATGATGCAATAGAAGCTTTTCAGCCCCTCTGAAAATTGGACAAGGGGTAGCGTGAATCCATTCAAACTCTGCCCACAAAACAAAGCAGATGGATACTTCTGGAAAATAACAGCAGTGAAACAGTGCACACATTTATATCATTGTATTTTGGCTTTTGGAGTTAAGGCTAAGACAAATTTGCAAATTCCCACCTCCCAGAGTTACTGCCTCAATTTGCTTGCACACTGCAAGAATACTGCAGCTGATTATACCCAGAAAATAAATCAGCCTACCCAGAAGGATGAAAACTGCAATTTTCCGCCCAGAAACGGAACATTATGTTGTCCAGAAACTCACAGGACTCCTCAGAGAAGTGCTCATGCAGCGTATCAAGCACTGCCTGCTGAATCAACTCTGATGGAATTTTAGTTTCCCTTGGGACATTTAGCATGTGTCTGCTACAATAGATAGGTGGACAGGAAGAACAGCCCGAGACCACATAAAAGCAAAATAAGTTTCCAATATTGTTTTGACTGTGAAGCAGATGAGATACAAGATGGTTATGGGTAAGAACTGAAATGTGTAGTGTACCCACCATGAATCAGAGAAAATGGGTTATATCATATAAGTTTACCATGTGTGCAGATTGCATACTGTCTTCCTTATTTACCCCCCCACAATCCTTTTTGGTTTTAATAAAAGATCTAAGTTTTATGAAAGATGACTGTTACAGCTTTTATCAGTTATAGTACAATTTAAGGAATATATTTTCTGTTTCTTCTAATATCTCTCATGATATGTTGTATAAGTCATTATTCCATAACTTCTTTTTTATGCCCCCTAGGCAAAGGCAGCCACTTAAAGCATATCTTGACATTATTTTCTCTAAGAGGGTTTCATACATCTTGCAGCTGTACTCCAAATAAAAATGCACTATTTTGAAAAATGCAATTATTTTTATTTTTTATTCTTACTAAAATTGTCACTTTTCTATAACTTTCTACTTGAGAAAATATAATTAAACAAGCTGTAATGAAAGAGCTTCTCTCACTGGGAGGCCATTTTACTGTCCAACATACACCACAATTGTTTTTCTAGATATTCTAATTAAATGTGCTTGTTTATAACCCTTCACAGACAATGTGGTTCCAAACACTACACTAATTATTCATTGCATCCTTCTTGCTTCTAAATATTGTCAAGTTATCATCACTTGTTCTTTGTAGCCACTACTTCCCTAGGCTGGAGTTCAAGTTTTTATATGGTAATGGAAGTGTGGGAGATATTTGTTGAACTGCAACGTATTAAGACCAAATATACAGCCAGCCATTAACTTACTGTTTGTACATGCTTTAAAACAATATAATCTATAAATGGTAAATTCTGAAGCATACAAAACTAATTTTCATCCAACTAGCACTTTCCATTTATAGGTAATTTAGCTGTAAATCCAGTACAAAAAAACATAGGCCATATGCTCTCTAAAAATACAATAAAAAACTTGCCTATGCAAAATTTCTGTCACTTTTATTTAATTTTAGTTGAAAGGTGAGGACATCACTGAAATCTGTTCTGGGATTCCAAATGTGCCTCACCTGTATCCTTATCATAACAGGATCTTTTGGACCTAGTATAACCATGAGAGGTAGCTGTTCTCATCAGACTTTCTCCCAGCAGTCAGTCTGTGATCCGTATTGTTCAGCCTTTTGCCACTTGCTTGTATTGAAAAGGATGATAAAGTATGTGAAAACTCTGAAGGCAGGTATTTCAGATATCACTGGATTAGAGATTTGAAAAAGAGCCTAAGTAAGTAAAATAAATGAAACCCTTACCAAAAGGCACAGGCCTTTTGAGAAACCAAGTAGCATTATATTTTTTCACATATGGCCAACATATTCCAGAGAAGCAACACAAACAGCAAAATACAGAAAGAGTAAGCCAAACAAACAAGTAAAGAACAATAAAAACCAAGCCCTTCTCAGCAATTCTAAACCACTCTTGCCCAGTGTAATCCAGAGAAAGTGAGAGGACATAACAGCATTTACATGAATGAATGCATGAGCAATTCCCTTAGTGGGGTGTACCACTACTAGCACACTTCTGTAGTGCAAGAATTTCATTCTACTTTAATGCTACAGAATCAGGGTACAGAAAAAGTCATTAGTTGTGGTGGGTTTTGGTGATTAAAACTAGAAGTTCATAAACAATACAATTTTTTGCATGATGTTTGTTTAAAAAAATGAACAGAAATGTGATTCGGGAATAATTAAAGAAACATTCCTGTGATCTACAGATTTGGTAATTTTCTAGATAGAACTCAAAATACAACAATAATTACAGCATGCTAAGCTACTGAGAATTCTCATTCAGCAGTTTGATCTGCTATGGAAAAAACCTGCTCTGTCCATAATTAAATACCTAATCCAGTTTTCTATTTGTGGCTGGATTTTCACTGCTTTCCTGCTATCTCTGGAAGTACACACCTATTTCAGTATACAATCAGTTTTGGTCACTTTACACCTCAGCCAAATGTTTGTAAACAAAAGTGGGACTCTTTTAGACCACCCCTGGAGACTGCTACAGTGGCTGAAAAGGAGGTCAGCTCCTTTTTTTCTTGAAATCCGAGAAATTTCCAATCAAAATCCAGCAATAAACTTTCTTGATTAGCAATAGCTGTAATCCATCTTACACCTTCATTTTCAGGAACAATCATCTCGATATTATGACATTCCATACGGTACTATTTCATTATCATGCTAAAACAATAATCACATTAGCAAGGTTCCTGTCTCCTTTCCTCACATCAAGAGCTACATGCAGATACTCCTTTTAATTGCTTCCAGAGAAACATCTGGTGCTGCCTATGTAAATGTAACAGATCACAGTGCATCTCCGGGTATACCTGACCACTTCATACAGCTTGCACAGACTTGGTTTGGGGAAGCTGACTTCAGCCTGAATCAGTCCTGAAACAGTCTATATTCACAAACAACTGTAATAGTTCTTCTGATTGCAGCATGACAATGAGCTTTCAAAAATATGCTAGAATCAGTCACTTCTTAAAGTTGTATGGATACTTGTGTGGTAAGTAAGAATAACATTCAATACAAGGTTTAGATTTAATAAGAACAATGACCATTAGATCTGGACAGATAAGGACACAGAAAAATGAAGGTAAAAAGGCAAATTAAAGTCTATTTAACTGAGGCCAGCCTAACCACCATAAGGAAAATCAGAATCATATTTGGTGAAAACTTTTGTTTGATAAAGCTGAATATGTTCAAGTTTAGCTATCTTAGGTTTTCATTGGTTTTTGACTGTATTGGTACTGTAGAAGCACTGCACAAAGATTCATCATTTCCTGAGTCTGACACTTTCTCTTTGGGGGTTCAAAGATTCAATCTCTGCATTATTATATTTTGAAAGATACAACATACTTTCTGTGGTGGAGTGCAATGTAAGATCCTCACAGATAATCTGCTGCCTTCAAGGGAAGCCTGAGTGTTTTAGCAAGACCTTGAACAGCACAAGTTTAGCTTTTAGACCAGTAGGAATATAAGAAAAGCAACACTGGACCAGATCAAATATCCACCTCTGACAGCAACCAACAAAAAAAAAATGAATGTAAGCACAGAAAAGCATGGATACCCTCCCATCTGTGGTTTCACCACTTCCTGTAGAGGTGACTGCTCAGATATGCAACAGTCCCAAAGCAATTTTTCAGATTAATTTGTCGAGTCCCTTTTTGAATTCATATAAATTTCAGCATGCACTGTATTCTGTGTCATGGGGTTTTGTAGCCCAGTTGTGGATTTTGTGAAATGCATTGTTATGCTTGTGTTAAATCTTCCAGGTTTTAACTTGTTTCGATGTTTGTCAGTTCACATTCTTCAGTGGACAAAACCATTTCTCCATATCAATAGCAGTTTTATAAACCTTCACTTTATTCCTCTCTAACCATAACCTGCAAAGCATTTATCCTTCATGCTGAAGAGTCCTCTCTGTGTATCTAGTCACTGATCCTGTGTTGTAACTAATTGAATTGTTAAGTTGCTTGAAAACAAGAAAAAAACCTCTCTAGACTGGTTTTTACTGCATCATTGGCTTGGAACTCACCTTGCGATTATTCCACTAATGACTTCATCATTCTAAGCTGACAAGTCAGAGTACAGGAAAATGAAAACAAAAAAAAAAAAGTAAATATGTTACCCAAGCTGGTAACATATTTAAAATGATAAACAAATATGAAAAAAATGGGGTGAATTTATTTAAACATATTTCCAGTAGAATTCTGAGCTCATCTATTTAGACTGGTTTTTTAATACAGAGGACAAGTGAAGCAGGAAGTATATCTGTCTTCATCAATTCATTATTCATCAGGGATATAGAGCCATGATTGCCATTTGCAGTTTAACAACTCCAGGAAATTCTGCCTGTAAAGAATCATGTTGAAAGGGAGAATACAATACCATTTCAGCTTGCACTGATAAAATTCAGATCCTGTGTGCACATCACCTTTGCAGTTCTGCTGCAAGGTGGACACCCACTTGTGGGTGTCTTCGCAAGAGCAGAAGCTATGATACATCTGTGTCTGTAGAAATTATAGAAGTTTGTCAGTTTAGAGTCAGTAACAGAAAGTTCATTAAGCAAGAAACTAAGTTGAGTTCCAGGAAAATATAACATATGCTAACTGTAGGCCAAGTGGGAAGGTAAGCCCAGTACCCCTTGGGGTAGTCAAGAGAAGCACATGGTTTACATAAGAATTACCAGATCAGAGGGAAAAGTGTCTGCATGAAAAGGAGGTTATAGCAAAGAAGGGAAAATAAGCCCCAGAGATGTAACCTCCTGACGATCACAGTGGAACTGATACAAAACTTACCATGTTAATCACCTGTTACTTTGTGATTACTGTGCAGCTGGCAGAATAAGCGGCAAGAGCTGATACAAAAGCATAGAAACATGTTTTCCTTACCTTTATGGTTCCACAGGCCATGTTTATGCATTTATGAGTTAATGTTTCGTGACTAAAGTGATGCAGAGACAAATTAGTGGTCTTCTAAGAGGTCTTTGAAGTATATTACTCATAACCTGTACAAACTCCTAGCTCTGCTTCAGAAATTTACAGTGTACTTATCCCTAAGTGGGCTTCTCAGTCATGGCTGCAGCATTCAAAATTTCAAAACTGCAGCAAGGGGTAAGTTTAAAATCCAACACTGCTAACATTTTCTAGGACCACCAACACAAACACGATAAAGGAGTTCAGCAATGCTACACTCACTCATTAAGATCTGTGGAAAGCCACTTAATCAGAAACAAATCCAACACAACAGGAGCACTCACCAGCGACTGCCGGAATAGGAGACACTTCTTGGGGTCAATTCCACAGGCAAGGATGGCAGCAGTGGTGTCCAGGATGTTCTGGCGCAGGACAGCTGGTTCCTTGGGCATGGTGAAAGAGTGCATGTCCATAATGCTATAGAGCACTGAGCTGCACTCTTCCTGCAGATTCACCCAGTTCTGAATGGCTCCAAGGTAGTTACCCAGATGAGGGGTCCCAGTTGGCTGGATACCAGAGAAAATCCGATCCATGACCATGTTCTGTGACAAAGCATTGACAAGATTAACACACACTTTTTTTTGAGAGATTATTTTATAAAGTAATTTAAAAAGCCTCATTTATGCCTGTCTCTTCTCCCCACCTGTCAGTGTATTAATGTATAAATGACCTCAACACCAATAATGGCAGTAAGTCAGTTAAATACTCTATCTTACAGCAGAGAGATTAACAACTACCATAATTTTAATCTGTCAGACTGCACATGCAAAAAAAAAAACAAACCAGCTGTAAATAAGATTGGTGAAAAGCTGGTCTCAGAAAGCAAGTGGTAGATTCTTTAATTTCTTTCGCACCAAAGCTGTATGTTTCTCTTTAGTTTCTCTATCCACACTTCAGTTTCTATATCCACTCTTATATAGAAACTTAGGGTCACAGAGCAGAGAAATTCAAACATTTTTGTTGTAAACTCATGCAATGTTACAGTAGATTGCCATCTTAACTCCCATGAACACTGAAGTTTTTTCTAGCTGCAAAGAACATTTTGAGCAGTTCCTGAAAGAAACCTGCTTCTTGACCCAAAGGTCAAAGAATAATGAAAGAGATCATCAAAGTTCTGAAACTCCCCATTTTGGCAGCAATAGAATTTCTAGAAGAGCTCTACAAAGAAATACAGCTATAGCTCAAGATCGCACCTGGAATACTGTCCATGCATCAGGACCAACATCGGAAAAGAGTTCACAGAGAAACAGCAAAACCAAAAAAAGACTAAGAAGCTGAGGTTGTGAGCAAAGATTAAAAGGCTTGAAACATGTATAGCTTGGCTAAGTGACAGTTACCATCTTAGAAAGTTTGTTTTCCTGCATCCCAGCCCTCCATCTGACCATTTTCTCAGAGCCCTGAGCTGTCAGCATATGATCAATTACCTCCCTGACCTTCCCAAAGAATTCCACCATATTCAGAAGTAGCTCAGCAATGTTTTATGTGAACATGCTTGTTACATGCCAAGTTGCAAGAGCATGCAAGACCGCTCATTTATAAATGAGGGTCCCTCCCATCACAGCAAATACAATACAAGTCCTCAGACTCAGTTGTGTGTGCACAGTTTTTTCCTGCTAAATTTTATGAGCAACATCTATAACTTAGCAGGAAGAATTTATTTACTGATGTAATCTGTTTTCTTTTCTGTGAATCTCTTACAAATGTGTGGGACAAAAAAAGTCATACAACTATTAAACCACACAAAATGGCAGTAAAAGTCAAGGTCAAGTACCATTACTTTTAACTATTAAAAACTGGACTTCAAATTGATTTAATTCATTTTGACTCAGACTTGAGAAAAATGAATGAGAAAGTGTTTCCAAGTGGAATGGGACTTTTTTACTTTTAAGCATGATGTATAGCACAGAAAAGCCTAGAGTATTTCTTTCTAAATTTGCTGGGAAATTCTCTTTTCTTCTAAAGTAAGCTTGTTTTTAAGATCAAAACAATTTTCTTACCCAATGTTTAAGTGTTTGTGCTGACATATCAAGAGGAGCTTTGGGCTAGCTGTCATGCTAATTTCTCCTGCTCACACAAATGCCTACACATTTCAGTCTTGACAGCAACCCCTTCACCCCATCCCAAATATCTTCTTGACTTCTAGTATATTCTTGAGTCAGTTTCTAAGTGTTTTTGGAGAACCTACAGCACAGGAGCTTCAAGGTAGTCACTTGAAGCAATGAAAAGAACACCACTTCTTCCAACAGCAATTCCAGCTTCCAGTCCTTGTGTTCCAGTCCTCAACCACCCATATGTCTCTTTTCTTCATTACACAAAAATGGAGTTATGATACTCAATCTCTCACTTGGCATTTGATTCCTTGTTTTCGTAGGAACCTACATCAGAGAACTTCTCACCCCTCACAGAATCCACTCACCTCCCACTAAGCTACTACCTGGCCCAGGACTACAGCCAGCTTCCTGTTAACACTGAGAAGGGCCAGGTGCTCTCTTGCAGTAGGAGGCATTCAACATTCTAATGTGTATAAATGAGATTAAGTCTAATCAGAACTTGGGATTAACTAGACTTCAGAGCTGTACTTCTATTACTACAGGCCTGGAGCAGCTGCTAGGCAATGCAACAGGTACTTCACAGGCATAACATTTGCTTTTTGCTTCCTATGTTTCTTAACTAAGACAGTAAGAAGTCCGGGAGGAAATAGTTGACCAGTAACATGGTGTTCTACCCCTACTGGGGTCCCAGAACAGTTGGTTGTTTGTCCAACAAACACATAACCTTTTTTCATGTCCGTATCTCAACTCACTAAGTTCAAATCTTGATGGTCTTTCTCACAATTACTTCTCTGTCGCTATAGGACATGAAAGAACACAAGCTCACACTGCTGTTCTCAAGGTGAAGAAAAAAAGTGAAGTTTATTTTCTAACTCTAACATTTAGTTTTCTAAAAGTGACAACAGATTGGAGGGTGACAGTGCCACCTCTCCAATGACACTAGTCAAACTAACAGTCTATCAACTTTCTCCTCCTCCATAAAAGAATGCAAAACAATGAGTTATTTACAGAAAATGTGTAAAAAAGTTCACTACAAGAATGTCAACATCAGAAACTTTAGAAAATCTTAAAAAACTAAGGTGGCACTTCTCTCCACAGAACTAGCTGCTTTCTGGTGCCCATTTATATGCCTGTTTAACAGACCATAATTCTTACACCCCTACTCTCCATTTTCTTATCAGACAATTTCATCCCTCCTGTATTCTTTTCTTCCTCTACCTGTGCTTTACACCCCTTGCTTCCCCAAAGAGCTCTTACATACAGCTCTTGATATACAGCTCTTACTGTAAGAAGGCATAGAGAATGCCATGTTAAGATTATTACTATTATTACTAATTAAGCTATTATTGTCTTGACTCCAGTCACTTCATATAAAATATGTTTTCTACCTGCATGGTTATAAAAGCTAAGAAATGTTATCATTTGCCAGAAATCCACTATGGACCTGCATCAAATAAGTATCTTAGGATGACCAAGTTAAAGCATAGTGCAGAAACTTGCACATCTTCCAACCTCAGTCTAGTAAAAGACAGCATCACCTGACATGTCTCCTGATGTTACTGCTTCTTTTCTCTGGGACTTGAAGCTGGTGCTACTTCAGTGCAGGAGAAGCTCCACGCCCTGGGATAACTGTGCGTTCTACCAGGGCACAGGAATTTCTGTGCAGTCAGCACAGATCAGCTCATGTGCTAACACCTTGACCCAAGAAGTGCCAACACCCTGAGCCTATGGAGAACAGTTCTGTCTAGAAATTTTGTTGGTCCCCAAGTTAGGCAGACTCAGTTCCCTTGCAGCTGCAGTCCTTGCTTCCAATGTTTCCCATAACAGGTTCATTATCTGCCTTTTCAACTTCTTGGATCACTGTCCAGTCTGTAGATAATGTTATTATGAACATATTGGATGTATTGGCAAAATTGTGTCCCTTAATGTGAGTATAATACACTCAATACATAAAAATGCAATAGTGGCATTTAAATAGGCAGTCTGAGAATGTCTTTCACCAAAGAAAATACAAGACATCAGTGTCTCAGCATAAACTGTATGTTCAAATACTGTACTTACTCAAAATATTCAAAGGCTAACAATGAGCTAATGAAAGGTAGGTTTGTTGCAATACTACATAAGTTAGCATCTGGTGACACACTACATGTTGAAAATAAAACACAATGTACAATGTCAAATGGACACAGTTTCATATAAAGAAAGAATCAAGTTCTCTATCCATTAAAGAGAATACCTGTGAAGGCAAGCATGACATCTTTAATGGTGCTTTGTATGTTCAAATGGTAAACAAATACTTACAAAAGGTTTGTTCAGTATAAGGGCAATAAATAGAAAGTGAAACATTAGAAACAAACAGTAGCAGTATTATATTCAGCCTAAGCTCAGCAATTACTTAACCTGAAGTAGAGAATTCACAGAAATAAGTAAATCCAATAATGAAAACTGAGCTAGGCTGAACCTGAGTAAAGCATTAGCAAATCCATTACAAAGAACAAACCCATACTGGCTCCCAGCTGAGGGACCAGTTGACTAGGAGTCTTTCATCTTTAACTCCTTTGATTCCATTTAACAACATAAAGCACAAGAACTTACAGCAAACAGGGTGGCATGAAATATTCCATTGTGTTAGCAGAAGTCTATATTAAAAAAAGCCCACACAAAACACCCTCAAATGAATCTTGGATTTCTTGCACTAAAAATATACAAAGAACATTGCTCCTTTGGAGAGAGTTTATGTTCCCTGTTTGTTCACTCCGTGAGAAGCAGCGGGCAGCATAGCAGCGTGGCAGGGGACTTCTGCCTGGTACCATGAAATCATGGGGCTGGAATGCACTTCAATGGAGCTGTTAGGTCAGGGGATGGGAGCTGTGCGCTCCAAAGCACTGGAGCTGGAAAAGGATAAAAACAAAAGGAGTGAAGACTTCCCAATGGAGCAGAGTGAAAGCCACAAGACATGCAGCTCCAGCCCACAGGCACTCACTCATTCAGACATCTGTAGTAAGCACAGTGTGAGCCTGCTGTTCGTATGTTTAACTCTGTGTGGTGTGTGCACCTACACCACTAGTGCTGCACGTTAATCCTCATGCCTGCTATAAGTGCTGCATCTGACAGATGACTTAGCACCTACTATTTTTGTTTTCTCTCTAAAAGAGCTCTGCATGGCAGTTCTAAACACCACAGTGTATTTCTCAGCTGCATTACTGAATGAAGTTTGGCCCCAAACCCATTAAGATTCAGGTGTTCTCTCACCTAACCTTCCTTTTGTCATGAGATCAACAACTGTCACTCCTTATACTGAAAAAATATCAACATCCAAATGCTCTCAAATGACCAGGAATAAGCATTACATCCTTATCCCAGAGCAGGGATAAAGTCTCGCCCTGCCATCCTATAGCATGACCATATCCATTTTCAATGCAAAACATGAAGGGTGACAGCTTCCAAAAATCCAATTCTGCTCTCTTGGACCAAAGCAGAGCTTTTCTCTGTATAGAAGGTGAGCTACAACTGTCAAGGACTCAATTCAGGAGTCAAAACCACAATCATTCCCTCTCATGAGATAGATGTGCCAGAACTGGAAGATACACCAAAGCTGATAAAGGAAAAGATCCATGCAGATCCAAGCATCCCATGTTACAGACAATTCTTGGTATCCTGGCTATACATTTCATGTTTAGCTTTATGAATTCTGTCACTGCTGAACACAAGAATTTATTTACCTGTTGGATACACATATTTGCCTGGTACAGTCAAGAAAAAACTGCATCTCAAATATGTAGTAAAATGAGTCATAAAATAGTTCCCCCTTCACAAAGAGTTACAGAAAAAAAATCAAGCGAAAGCATTCACAAAACTCAGGTTTTCAGAATCTCTCTTCTTTACAACTCCACATAAATATTGCCATCACACGCTTAAAATGACAGCAGACAAGCTACAATTATAGGGTAACCTTATGCCTATGCTTTAGTCTCTTTTGGGTTTTAAAAACAGAGAAATGTAGCGGCCATTCAAGGAGGTAGGAGAAAGCTGCCAGTAAACAAACAATTCTCAGGATTGTTTTCTCCTTTTATTTTGGCATAGGCATGTTCTAAAATTACATAAAAGCATACATAAAAATGTGTCTGGTTGGAGTCCAGTTAAGACCTATTG
The DNA here is from genome assembly GCF_000277835.1 of Geospiza fortis. Taxonomy (NCBI): domain Eukaryota; kingdom Metazoa; phylum Chordata; class Aves; order Passeriformes; family Thraupidae; genus Geospiza; species Geospiza fortis. The sequence goes on from NW_005054320.1 coordinate 7,213,782, forward strand.
TTTAAAACAACAAACCATTAAATGATCACATTAATCCTGCCCTAGAAATACAGAGGCGGTGCCTGTCAGCTTCTCAATCTACCCAGCCATGGGGGAGACAGACTCATCTTCAAAATCAAATTCAAAGGAGGCTTTTGCTAATTATATCCTTGGAGTGACTGAAGGTAAGGACAAAGCTTTGGACTAACTAGTTTCTTTGGACTTTGTTAATGACTTTATCCCAGCAGCCTAACATATAAGAGATAGGTTTATGCCTCCATCTATAATATATCTTATAAATATTTTAATTTCTAAATAATAAAAAGACTGACTCACAAACTCACCCTGGGCTGAAGCAAAAGCAAGAGATTTTAGACCCAAACCCCACAATATTACAGAAAATTATGACAGTATTACAAGAGCAGCTGCAACAGAAATCACCCCCCCAAGCAACAGCGATGGTTACCATTCACATGCCACAGCATTTAGCTGCTCTGCTTTATTTGAACAGCCATTTACTCGGGGCAGAACAGGTGAAGAGCCAAGTGAGATCCACAGCATCAGAGCTAATTCTAAACACAGGTGGTGGGCACGACAGAGAGAGCAGGAAGTCGACAGGAGAATCACTGCTGACAGGTAGGACAGGGAAGATTGATGGCTTCCCTCTCTAGTTTTCCCCACTGTGTAGGCACGCAGGGGGTGGGGGAAAGGGACGGAGAAGCTGCTGTGCTGGCGACATAACGCACCACAAGGCTCCACAGCACCAGTGCTGATTAATGACACTGGAATGACTCAGGAAACAGCAAAGGATCATTCACAGACTTTGCTCTTCTTGTTATAATTTTATTCGTGGGGATTCATTTTGCCCCAGCTGTCCCAAGCTCAAGTGAGTTCAAATTTGCCAGACAAAAAGAAAATGTGGAAGTCAAAGGGAAGAAAGAGCAGCATAAGCAAACGCAGACATGCATAAAACACAAAAACTGGAAAATCTGAAATTTCTAACACAAAGATCCTCTCAACAGGGATCAAAAAGGGAAGAAAAATAAAACCAAAACAACACAACCAAAACCTTGCTCCAGCCTCAGAGACAAAAGAAATTCTTTGGCTGACAAAAGTCACCAACTACTGCATCTTTTGCGTCTGTCTACAATTTTTTTTATTTCCCTTATTAATACTTTGCAACTTCAAAGCTCTGGTTGCTAAAATAATATGCTCATCTGTTAACACTGGCTTAGCAAAACCTGTCTTGAGACAGTTATTAAGCAGCAAAACGAAGGGAAGCCAGATGAGTCACATTTTATGAGCTAAAGCATAAATTTTAAAGCCTAATTGGGACAATTTAAGTATTAATGTTGTTACAGAAAGAAAAAAAAATGAAGGAAAAGAGAAACTTAGGAGCAGTGTATGTATTACATACTTTGTTTCCTTTATTGCTTTTAATGCAATTACTTCTCTGCAAACTTGCTGTAGAAACTTTTAAACATGCTTATTTTGATCTGATAATTTAAAATGTCAAATTCATCTGGTACAAATGCTATTTCAACATGCTTAATTCTTAAAATGAGAGAATAAAGATCTAACATTAAATTAGAAAGAAACATATTTATACCAGAGCAAGTTTTCAGATAAATAGCTTCTGAGTAAAGATTAACCCATTGCCCAGAAACTGAACTAAATTAAGATTTAAACAGAACTGCCTGGTATCCCTTTCTTGAATGTCAAATGCACTCAAACTTCAGTAGGACTTTAATATTTATATTTCAAATGAAAAACACATTGGAAGGAGGAACATTTACAGCACATACTAACCCCACCCTATAAATTTAACTCTGCCCTCTAGGGCTAGCAAAAGAACTCAATGAAGCTGCGGCTGGGTTAGGCTGCCCTCTCACGCTGCCTTGGTACAGATGACTCAGCAAATGGCTCCTTTCATGTGGCTCGCTGCATCCCGCAAGTGGATTCTCTCATTTGCTTTATGAGCCCCACGTGCCACTCGGGGTGCTAATGACAGCTGCACTGACAGACCCGAGCATTATCTACAGCCAGGCTGCCACAGCTCTGCCGCCACACACCACAGGGGTCCTCCAGACCTGAGGCAGCCACGGACCCTCCCCTCCCGCGGGGAGTGGAACAGGGGATACAGCCTCTGGTGAGGGACCTGGAGGCAGGCAGCAGCCTCAGAAGAGCTGGCTCCAGTTCTCTGCAGGGGCCTGGAACAAGAACCTGTGCTAACGTTTGTGCAGAGCTGGTGAGGGAACCAAGCACTGGGTCTGCATGCAGCCAACAGTGGCCACCAACCTTACCCTAAACCACAATGCTTTCCTTAGCAAGGACACAGCCTGGCGGTTTTTATTTTTCCTGCTGTGCTCCTTACAGTTCTCCACATCAACTTGAAGGACAGCATGCTAGAGCTCCTTTTCAAAGCTGAGCCATAACCCAGCTACAGAGCAGGTCCAATGCACACTGAAACATGTACTACTTCTACACCTCCTGGGTTTCAAAGGCGTGCACAGAACTGCAATTAACGGCCTCAGATGCTGCCTCATACAACTTTAACCCTGATTGATGATTCTCAAACCATTTTCTTGCCTGTTTAAAGCTGGGGCAATGAAGTTTCTTCAGTCAAACTATCTAACCACAGACATTAACTGCAGGTCTTATGAGTCCATTTCACCCAGGGTAGGTGGAAGGCTAAAGGAATTTATAACAATATTTTTTAACAATTATGATATAAGGAAGGTAATTAGTGCCTCACTGACAGGAAGCTGCAGCAGGAGCTAAGCCTGAACCATCAGCAAGAACATTCTGGCCAGACAGGCAAGGCAAGGTCAGATTGATACACGCTGCTTCCAAAACCATCAGATGATACACTCAATGCTCAAAAGCTGAAAATTTGACAGTTCCAGTACTGTAGGCATTGCTTGGAAGACATGGCACCAGGGAAAAGGAGAGGGATAAGCAGGACTACCTTTGTTACACTGTGAAGAACACCCCTAAGATACAAATCCATATAAAAAGTAGTTGACTGTTCATTGAACAATGCGGTTGAACCAGCAACAACTAAAGTTTTCAGGCACAGGCGCTTCCTGGAAGCAGCTGCCCAAAGCACCCATCAGGTCTGGCTTCTTTCTGATCCATATGTGGCCCCACAAAACACACTGGCATGGAAGCACTGGGCCAGGGAGACCACAGAGAACCTCGTGTTCCACTCTGGGACCTCATGGAGTTACTCTGTATCAGTCAGCTCAACTTCACGTCCCGGAAAGATACAGGAACAAAGAATGAACTGCAGAAATTACAGAAATAACAGAAGACAGCAGTGTTTCTCAAGAACTGGTGCCTCTCAAAAATGCTGATAGCCTCCCATAGCACAAGAGATGCTAGAATGGAAATGAAATACTAAAGGTTATATCCTACTTTTCATTAAATTCCAATACTATCTCAGTTTCCAACAAGCTAGAGAAATTGCACCTCAAATACAATATTATACTCTGGGGGTGAAACTGGAGAGAAAAAAATATCTTGAGAACAGCACTTATTGATGGCTTACAGTGGTTGAGGAAAGATATATCAAATACAGTTTTCCGGGTTTTGTGTTGGGTCCATTATTATTTGATATTTTCGTATCTCAAAATACAAGATCTAGATGATGAAATGGAGTATTCATTAAATTTGCAGACAAAATAAAGTTAGAAGGATGATAAGGGCTCAAGATAAAATAATCTTGACAAAGCAAAGAAACGATCTGAAAAAACAGAACACTATTTACCAGGTAAAAGTACACAGATTTATACAGAAAAGTCTGCTCAACCACATAAACACAGGAAGGAGAACAGCTGCCCAGGCAACTACAGAATAGGGTCTGAGGTTTGTAATATTTTAAAAGGTGAGCATTAATCAATATCATGCAGCTGCAAAACCACCACATTTATAAATTACACCAAAAATTGCACAGGAATATATGAGTAGGATGAAAATCCAGGAGACAGAAAACAATTTGCTCATTTTACTCAGGATGAGGATGGCCTCAAGATGCAGAAGTTGGATAATTTTAGGTCCTGTATTTCAAAAGAGTGGTAGAAAGAGGCCATAAAAGTTCAACCAAGTCCAATGAGTGACCTGAATAAAAAACATTACAGAGGAAAGTCCAAAGTGTTTTTAGTCCAGTGGAAGGAAGACTGTGAAAGTAAAAGGTGTTAAACAATGAGCCTAAGATGAAGTAAGAAAGATTCAGACCAAATGTAAAAAAAAGTTTCCAAGATAAGAAAAACAAACCATTTCAGATGAATGCTTAGAGAGGTTTTGTATTATTAAATAAATAAAGAAAAATGTTGTATGTTGATAAAGATGTATGGGCACTTAATTTTTATTTTGGGCCAGGGGAAACACCAGATCACCCCAAGCAGGGTCTGTTCTAGTCCTCTGAGCCCATAATGTTACATAGACGTGATTAAAGTCAAAGTGAGATGATCAAAGAGGATGGAAAAGAAATCAGAATTTTATTTAGATAGATTAGATCTCATGGCATTTCAAGATTCAAGTCCTTCTAACTGCATTCAACAAAAATGCAAGAATTGAGGCCATTTCACTGATAGCAGCTGAACACTGACAGCAGCTGAACACTGACAAGCTTTGAAAAACCATTCCATGTTGTTGAAAGATGGGAAATACAAGTTAACATTTAACACTTGTAAACTGGTACGTGCTCACATTTAGAAATATACATTGCTCAACAGAATAAATGTTAATAGCAACAAGTGAAAAATTAGCATTTATTCTGCTACAAAATACATGTGGAACTATCAAAATGCAGTGAAAAGTGTAATATATTTATAAATTATAGACTATTTGATATAGGAAAGGTTGCTGTGATTTTAATACATTACACTCTTCTAAGTACCAAAACCTTAACAATCTTGAAGCAAAACAAAACAGAAGGCTAAAGAATGCCCCCACAACTAAATACTTCCCTCACAGAGAAATTAGAGAAGTTTTATGTTTTTGATCACAGTAGTATCCAAATCTCTTAAAACCATCTGATTGCTCTTGCTCTTTCTCTGACCTCTAGCTGAAAGAGATTTTATTGTATTTTTTTATATATTTTCTTCAAGTGAGGAGTCAGCTTGCTACTAAGATTGCCCTATGGGATATAAACAAAGAATATCAACTTACATCTAGAAGGATATTTTTTAAAAAATACTTTTTGTTTGGAATTACTATGTTTCTTCAGAATATTGTCCTAGAAACTCAAAGAGTAGCTCATTTCCTCTCCATTATTTTATTTGGCAATTTCCTGTAGCATGGAAAAGTTGGCTTTGTTTCACATGGGGCCAAAATTAACACAGCTGTTCAAAAACTTTCACCTTGTGGTCACAGCATGAAATTCATCTCAGGTGAATAGAAAAGTTTTAAAACCACCTGATGGATGTTGAGAGGCCTTAGAATATGGAAATCCCAGTAAATTCCCTAATAATGCACACATGCACAAAGAAAATGCTACAGCTGATCCTCCTGGTCTATGCTGGAGAGAATTCTATGAATTTAAGTTTTTTAGATATAATAATCACACTGGCATAAGGGACTTCTAGAGAATTTAAAAAAGGTTTTCTGGAGCTAGACAATACTCACAGACTACATTTAAACTGTTGTTACCAGCACAGGCTGGTCCTGAAATCACCAGGCTGCGCTGCTCCCACAGAAAAGGCAAGCAACAGATGAGTAATGGATGAGGGGTACAATGAACACACAAGTGTTCATCTGTGCTCAGGTCAAGAGAATGTAGCCAAGTGACATGAGAATGGTGACAGCAAGCTGTGACTTGCTTATTAGACAGCTTGAGGACAGAAACATCACATGAAAAGTTCCCTAGTTTGTGTGTGACACTCACTGTTTTGCTTGTCCTAAAGAGGAGATGAGATGTTCCTTGCTAACTTACCCGTATTATTCAAACTGGTCCACAAAAAGCCAGGCAAATCACCAACTCCCAGTTTGGATGTACCCCATGGAGTATATCAGTGTAAAAAAAGCCAATTGCTTTTACTGTAAGTATCCCAGAGATGTACAATACTTAATTTTCTTCGGGTACTGGCAGCTATTCTGAATACTGGGGACTTACAATGTTTCATGGTCAACTGTGAAAACATCCCTCTGGAGGGAGTGACAGCACCTCTGGCTGTTGTGACCTGGCTTAACGCTTGATGAACAAGAGTCAGAGTGCTGACATTGCTTTAACTCTGCAAAGATCTAAAATGTAGATATCGTTAAAAAAGTACCCAACAAAACACTCCAGTGGAAGTGCATGAAGAGCAGAACGTGAACTTGACTGCAGAAATTACATGGGCTAATTTGTTGCCAGCAGAGATGCAAAATGAGATTCAGTCAGGAATTCAGAGGGCTGGACCCCTCATTCCCTTTACATAAGCAACAAAGAGGCTTTGAAATGTTTGAAACTGTTTTGTTCTTCCATGCAAACGGAAAGCACCCTATGGATGCCTATTAAGTAAAGTCTTTCCACATCTTGGCAAGTATGTGATTTCAAGAAAAATATTTGCAAATGGATAACCCAATTCAAGAAGAAGTCAAAGACCACCTTTGAAAGAAACTTTGATGTGGCTATAAAAAGATTATATTTAGGAAGGATAGCATAACGTGGTTCTGTTGTTAAAAGTTTGTACCTCCCTGTATTTCTTTGCTGTTTTTCATGTAAAAAGCAATGCTGGTAAGCAGAGAAGTGAATGCCCATGAGACGTAGGATTAAGGCAGAATCCCTGAAAAGAACTGCTCCCAACTGTTGGATAAAGACAAAACAAGCCATTTAGCAATCTCACTGCCAAAGGACAGGCATATTGGAGCATCCACAAGTGTGAAAGCAAATGACAGCAATAGTTGCTATATGAATCTTAGGTGAGATCATCAGGAAGCCTGGAATCTTTTATTTACTTGGAAACACTACTATATCTTTCCCAAGGTACAGCTATCACACACAGATTTCAAAGTCAGAACTATGCACCTGGCAAAATGAAAAGATGATGGTGAGACTAGGAAGTTGTGAAGACTTTTGCAATTTACTTTCTTTTTTAATGCTGTCCAACAACCTTCAAATGAGATTAACAGGTCAGCCAGACTCTGAGGACAATGCTATGCAGACCAATATACAATAACTAATTGTCACAGAGTGTATGTGATCAGCAACAACAATGATGGAATTCAGAACAATGCATGTTCCATCTGTCAGAATGGAGAATGCATGCAATTTCACCTCCTTTCAGCTTCTGAATACTTCTGGGAATCGGAAGAATCTTACAGAAACTCTGAGCTTCAAAAATGGAAATATAGCACTATCCAACCCTAGGATCTTTCTGTACAGAAATATTGACACCCACCTACCTAAGTGAATGAGATGGGTTTACCACACTTTGCAATACCAATAAGAAGCATTTAATTCACCTTCTAATCTGTACTGTAAAGCTCCAAACCACTTATCCATAAACAATACAGGTAGTCTAAACAAAAACAAATTCCTAGTCTGAACAGTTATGAAAGTGTAATCTAAATACAAATGAAGCATAGAAGGGTTTATAACATGAACTATATGCAACACCATGAAAACTGAGGAAACCCCTATTTTTAAACTTCACACAACTCTTATTCTTCATTCAGTTATTGTGCAGGCATCATTGAAGCAACTGGATCAACTTCACCACTCTATTGCTTTGGCCAGCTCCAAGGAGCAAATGCACGCCCTAGCATAATTCAAAGAACTTGAAGCTAAAAGTAAAAGCAGATATTTCATTTTTGATAGCAATCACCACATTTCAGCACAAGAATGAGGGAAATGAAAAACTAAGTATATATATTTTACCATCTATTTTTGTGTGTATACACATATACAAATATGTATCTATTTCCTCTCCCATGCAGCAAGAACTTCAGCACACTCTCAAGGTGGATATCTATCTCAGGGGGCAAAAATACATTTAATCCTGTCCAGTGGATATATAGGTTTGCCTGATACAGCAGAAAATTATAAAATCTGCTATGCGATTTGTCTGAGTTGGGGCTTTCAAGAATGATAGTGTTAGTTAAGGGCTCAAATAATCAAAGGGAAAACAATTTCACTTCACTGATTACAAACACAGCAAAACTCAAAAAATTTATGATCTAAGGTGACTTAACTGACTTGGGGTTTTTCTTCACTTCAGCTTCTGATCCTGCTGCAATTTGAGTCAACTCCACAAAATGTTTGTTCAACTAACCCTAGAGTTGCAGCATAAACCACAACTTGTGTCATGGAAAAAGTAATTGTTAAGTGTCTAGAATAGCACTTGCTGTACTAGCAAATGGAAATTCTATCTGCCAGTGAGCCAGCATTAAAATGGGACCCCGGTCTGCTGTCTAGAGACAGAGGTGATCTGCTGCAGACTCACTCACAATGCTTGTTGGACATATGCACTGGAGAAATTCACACCAAACTCCAACATCCACGATGGCCAGAGCAGCATCCTTCATTAAACTCCCCGTACAAAAACACATTAATAAACTCGGAAGTCCCTCAAGAGAAAAAACAGGGTTAGTCAAGACACTGAAAGCAAGGGCCAGAGGGGGAAAGAATGGAGGGACTCTACCCAAGCCCTGACAAGATGCCAGAATAAAGGGCTGTTTCCTGCTAAAACAATCTATATTTGCCAGATTTTATTGTTAGAACTCCATTATGAAATGAATAGGATCTGTTCATGCCTCAAAGATCCTTCATGTCTGTTTACAGTGGGGCTCTCTCTCTGCATCTACAACAGTGGTCAAAATCCAGTAGAGACAAGGCACTAAGCAAGGCAGATCACAAGAAGTCTCTCTACAACTGGAAGTCTAACAAATCTGTGTGGAAACCTGAGATCTCTCAAATCCAGCGAAAATCCAAGAAATGTATATTCTCACTGTATACTAACTTGCCTTCCACTCTGAAAATGATACAAAAGCTAATGATTTCATTCTTGCATAAAGAACTATTCCATTGCTTTACCTGAAAGATAAGCCAGTCTCCCTAGAGGATTAAATATATTTATATTATTTAGCTATTGTTTACCTATTTATTTATTTAGCTAGTTAGTGATTAGAATAAAAAGAAATGACTGATTAGGAAAAACTTCCATTCCAACCTGAATAGAAGACACCAGAGGTTTAATCCAAAGGCTGGAATATGTTGCTAAATCTAGTTGATTTCATAAGGATCTGAGTAACAAAATAACTTTCAGTATCTGTGCCCAATAACAATAGTAAAAAATGTTAAAATTCAGGAAAATAGGAAATAAAAAATAAAAGGCACCAATTTCTACAAATGAACCCACATAGAGGCCACCTTAATTGGAAAGAATTTCTCAAATCACTTAGATCTTTCCTAAAGCTCCTGTATATTACAGTATATTTAACCAGCCCATACTGGACACCAGGAGACATCGGGGTACTTGCATTTCCAGCCTTTTTTCCTCAGTCAAAAGCATTTTGCTATTTCCAACCTTAATGCTCTCTAGAAGAAAGAGATGCAACACAGGGGACTGTCACAATCATAAATCCAGAGCAAGCACTTAAAAATCTGCCTGTTCATCCATCAATTTCAGCCTACAAGTGTCTGGACAGGCATTCTGAAGTTGACCTGCTGCAGTAACCTGTGTATGTGTGCAGCTTGTTACATGCACCTGGGGACCCATTTCATTAATGGTTAACAAAGCGATCCCTATGTGACAGCAACAAATTCAAGATGGGAACATGGATGCATTTAAATGGTTTGCATTTCATTCATAACACATCTGAATGATTCTGAAAACTGAACTCTCTCTCCCACTGTAGTTTTAACTACAATCTTTGAAATCCTTAAGGATTAGGGCATGGTAATTTCAGTTACTTCCTTTCTCTGGAGCCCCATATGGTAACCATAGCTAAAAAATTTTGTTTATTTGCAATCTGGGAAAAAGCATTTTAATGGTCTTCTCCAAAACAACCCTTCAAGTTTTACCTAACTGCCTTTTTCACAGCCATATTTGCTAAAAAATACGAAACATGACCAGTCATTAACATGACTAGCACAGTAACAATAGAGTGATCAGGTGGCCTAAATACAGAAGGAACAATACTTCCTCAAAAAAAGTAAATCAAATTTCACAGACCCAAACAATCTGAAGATGTCCTCTTAAAGTACTGACAATACTGGCCAGAATCACTGAGGTTCACAGAAGCCCAGCAAAGTATCAGAAAACTAAAAAAGGAAAAATGGCATTCCCATCTTCAAAAACACAGGAAAAGAGGAGCAGTCTGTGAAGTAGCCTGCTTAGCATCAATACTCAGTGAACAAAACCCATCTTCTGCAATTTCCTAGAAGATAACTAGAGAAAAACTACAGCAAATGTGGATTTGTTAAGAGCAAGGCATGCCAGATTAGTCTAACTGGCCTTGAGACTCATTAGGCTGCCACAGCAGGGGAAGATGCAGTAAAGGCCTCTTGATTTTAGCACCACCTTTGGTCATGAACGGTAAAGCAAACCAGAGAAGCTACATTCAGGGATCTATACTGCAGTATTTTTAATAGCTATTGACTCAGGTAAAGAAGCAGATACATTCCTAAATGAGCTGCTAAGATTACCACTATATTGGCTTCCTTGGATCTGAAGATCCTGCACTTGTAGTGGTCCTGACTAAACATTCACCAGAGATATTTTCTGTGCAACACTCACCAAAAGATAGAAACAACATCCTTGGAACAGTGGGACTCAAACCAATTTTCTCTTTATATGACCTGCATGCACTAGAGTCAGTGTCCTGAGTTTCATTACAGCAAATCCCACTTGGAGTGCCAGAAAAAAAAAAAAAAGACTAAATTCTAGCACCAAAGAGGAAAGGATTTTGTGTTAAAAAACACCAACCTCTATGGCTGGAAGATGCAGTTCTGTACCACATAAAGCTAACAGAGAATCCACTTTCTGATGCATCGCTCTTGTGAAAGTTGAAAAGAGATGAAGGTTGTAGGACATCAAAATGTACAGCTTAGCAACAATAATACAGCCACTGTAATACATCATGTGTGGAGGCAAGGCAAGGCTTTCTTACCAAAGAGGAAGACTAGGGTAGGAGAAAAGGCAGGAAAATGAGAAGTTCTTGTTTTCTTTAGAAGATATTCTCAGGAAGAAAACCAATACAGGTATTAGAGTATCCTTACAGTAATTGTAATAGTGATAGCTACTTTGATACTAGAAAAGAAAAATTATGCCAGACTCCTGATTTCTTGAAGGCAAATAACATCTAAATGTGTCTTTCCAGCTGAGTGTCTTGAAAGCCATCTAGTGATGCATGAGATCATTAAAAGCAAGACCTTGCCATTCTTCTACTTCCCCTTTGCAGCCAGGACTAAACCCAATCCATGTTTCATCAGGACACACACCAACAAGTGACTGACTCACCTTAGATTACATTTTCCTACTGACAGGTTATGCCATAGTTGGATTTCTCATGATTTTATCAGTAATTCCCTGGAGTGCCTGTAGTTGCCATTCTTAAGAATGTCTCATCAAAGAAACAGACTTGATGAAATGACTTTCTATAACCCTGGCTTAGACAGCACTGAAGAACAGCAAATCAGGGAATTTGAAAATAAGCTCTTAAAAGTTAAGATACCCCAAATGTAATGAACCTCTCCAACAAAACATTACTTTCTTCTTAACCACATTTATTATCCCTACAAATTTAAGTTGTGTGCTAGAAATATGTAAAACAAAATGTACAGAGCAACTTTTCCACACACAGCATGGTAAATCCAGCACAGGGATGAACTGTGCACTACAGTGAAACAAAGCTGAAGCCACATAAATTATGACTTCTGGTGACTATAACTGCATTATCAATCACTGAAACATCAAAAATATAAGGGTGCCAGTAGACACACTGCTCAAGCTTGAAGGCAAACACTTTTCCAGCTTGAAATTTGAATATTCCTCATCAGCAGGCAGCAAATACATGATCTGTTCCAAACTGTCTATTGTAGTAGCTGGACCACTCCCGAGTCCAGCCTGGCAACAGGAACAGCACAAACAAGGAAGCCATTTTTCCTCCTCAATTCTTTTGAAGATGCAGTGTAAGTACCACTTCAAGTCCAGTGCAATTCTTTCCAGATTGGCATAAGAGGGCACTTAAAGTGAGAGAGAAAAGGGACAAAATCCCACAACACACTGGACTCACAAATTTAGCACCAGAGGAACAACTTAAATTACTGCTGTTACTTGAGGGTGAGTGATCTGAAGCTACATAAAGCTGGTCAGAGCACGGTGCTAATAACACCAAGGTTGCGGCTTCAATCCCCATATGGGGTTTCACTTAAGAGTTGAACCGAATGATCCTTGTGGGTCCCTTCCAACTCAGAATATTCTGTGAATCTGTGAACCAACACTAACTTTGTGGGAGGTTTTTTTGTTAGTTTTTTTTTTAAATGAAAACATTTAAAGAATATCAGGAAGGAAGCACACTCTCAGAGCAATCACACCTTTAAGACATCATGGCAACAGCAACCGGGCCATAAAATCATAAAGCACCTGGTAAGTAATCTTGACCTGATAGGTGACTCAGAGGTGGCAAAGAAATGCACATCAGAGTAAATGTTCAAATACAACATGAGCCATTTGAGTTGTATTCACTCAAAGCAGATTTCTTCATTATGCAAGAAAATTGAGATTTCTTTGTTGGAGGAATGAAAGCAGGGGAGGGCATCTGTTGTCATACTGAACAGAGCCAAAAGAGTCACCATGTGCATCAGGAAAGATAAGCATATTCAAATCCTTTCAATATTTTTCAAGGAACTTTTGAGTTCTAAAAATAATGAGTGATTTGAGGTATCTTTGGCAGATCTGCTTTGCTGCATTTACAGGGGCACTGTAACTGTTCATATTTTAAGTGTGATAAATCTAAGAAGATTTAGACACATGTAAATGAAATTAAATCAAAGCACCTCAAGACATGGAAACACCCAGCAAGCTTATTGAGGATGCCATACTGAGATTCTTTACCTCTTCTATATTGCTACAACTCAACACAGTCTTATACACAAATGAATTCTGAAACAAAAAATATAAGCAGAAACGTTACTTCTGCTTCACACTAACAACTAATAGGAAGAACACAGCTGCTAAGTGAAATATCAGTTATTAAAGCTTCACATAGCGTAACAGGTTCTTCCTCTTTTGTTTTCACTCTACCTCCTCAATAGAAAGGGCAGAATCAAGGTCATCAGTTGTTTTAGTACATAATGAAATATGCCTTGACTTTTTAATTTTAAGAATCCTGGTTCTGAAATAGTCCTGCAATGTGTAGTTTGCCCAGTTCACCACCATACACACCAACTTTTTGTGCATTAGTGTGTTACAGCTTGATGTGCTCAAAATATCAGCTCCATGGCTGAGAGTAACAGAACCCACTTGCTGCAAAATCACAGACAACACAGATTACACCATGAAACAGAAAGGAATCTTTGATCTTCTGCTTACCCTACTTCTTCTCACGAGTAACATGAGACACATCTGCCCTGGCAACCATTCTGAATAATGTGTTCCATTATTGAAACATACCATACCATCCAGGATTTGGATGACATGCCAAAAACAAGATTTTTATGGAAAAAGCCAATTGTCCAACTAGGGGAAACATCCTCTAAAATGATGCAATGTTAGTATTACTGTCATCAAATTCTTCCACTTATTTTAAAAACAAGGCAACAAGCTACAGAAAAATTTAGATTCCTAAGGCAAGCTGTTCACAGACGTAAAACTATGAAGGAGGCTGCCTACAAAGATGACACTGAATATATACTTACCTGACCTCACTGATTGCTTGGGGTTATCTTACAAAATACAGTCAAAGCAATCAGCTGCCCCTTTATTTCAATTTTCTAGTAGAATGTGGGGGAATGAGAGGGGGGAGGCTCCTGATGTGCTACAGTGAAAATGCCAAATGTATTAAAGAAATTCAAACACTACATCCCACTGAGGTCGTGTAAGTACCAAGGGGAGGGGCGGACATACGTCCATTCAAAAACTTATGAAGTTTGGTTTTTTCCTTCCTGCTGCAGAAGACACGAGTTTGTAGCCAGCAGGTGCATTTAAAATCGAAAGGCAAGAAGCAAAGACCAAGGCTGAAACCGCGCACAACCCCAGCGGCACCTCAGCGCTTGAACGGCCCCCACGACGCCGGCATTGCCGGCTCAGGCCTCCCTCTCTCCCGCTTCCCGAGCGCCCCGCGGAGTCAAAGGCCCTGCGGCTGAGCGGAGCCAGCGAGAACCA
>NW_005054320.1:7228420-7238554 GCF_000277835.1 Geospiza fortis
GGAATGAAGGTCATCGCCTCACGGTTTCCCTGGCTCCTGTCTCACCTGCGGGGTGCCCTTGGAACGGCTCCTCTCAGCAGCGCGTCCCATCCGACGCCTCCTCCATGCCTGCATCCTTCCGGCCGCCTGGCCTTGCCCACGGCAGCTCTTCCACGGAGAGATTCGCAGCGAGGTCGCTGCTGGGAAATGCGCGCTTGTGCCTGTCCTGTCAAACTAACTAAAGCCAGCCCCCGCAGAAACCTCCCAAAAGCTGCTTTCTGCCCTCAATCTGCTCTGCTCTGCCCGAAAGCCGAGGCAGAAGGAGCTCTCGCTGTCCAGCACCTCAGACACAGCGTGTCCCCAAATCCAGTCGTTGTGCCATGTCTCTTCCCTTGCGCCAGGTAACAGAACCAAGGCAAGAAGCACCGAAGTGACTAATGAGGTTTCAAAAGTTCCCGAAGAAGTTGTACATCAACCCCTCCTGTCAGCTTCTCTGTAAAAGGTGCCTGGTTTCTCCCCAGTTCATTTCTCCCCCGTGCAATGCCCAGGCTGGGGAGACACAAAAGGCTTGTTACCAGTGTCCCAGTGATGTGAACCCAAGCTCTTCTGCAGGTCTGTAAACATGTGGGACAGTGACTGTGGGAATCTGCTTTTGCAGGCTCTGGGAAAACAAACCAGCATCAGGAAAGTGCGCTTGTACGTTACCAGTGGCACCGTGCATTGGACTGGTGATTATCTCCAGTAGCCCACTACAACCCTGTCACTGGGGATATTATTATGGAAAGTTCCCAACTCTAAAATCTGTGTTTAGTAGTTAAACACTCTATAGGTTTACAGAACTGCTTATTTATTTTCACTTTGATGCATTGGTTAGTGACAATTTTTATATTTTAAAACCATATATGAAGAGTGCTTAGTACATGAAAGTGTAATCTTCATTTACTTTCTCAGGCACTACTCTGATACAAATTGTAAAAAATATACTTTGATTTTTTAAGAACTTTTACTTGAACTCAGAAATTGTATATATAATTTTTTTCATCATTTGCATCATCACTGTAAACATTTTGCATAATTTGAGGTGAAAATTTCTATGTATGATGTTCATCTTTAATGTTTTTATTTAGTGTTTCAGCAAAAATGTGTCAGCCTTTTTTGAGAACATAACTAGACAAAAATGAAACTCGATGAGGGAAACATCAGGGAAGAAGCTGAAAAATCGAATGTTTTGAGATTTTCTAGTTCTAAGACCTAAAAATGATAGGACAAAAGCCTGTGGCTGCTCCACTAAAGTGAGACTGAAGATATGATCTGAGTGGAGCATTAGGCAGTACCCCTGATGGTGGGAGGGATGGACAGCTGCCCTACCCTGTCTCCCAACTAGAACTAATCTGTTTTGGAGACTAAATGGAGCAGGTAGAGCTGTCTTAAACTGATGCCATGAAGAGCATGATGCTGGAGACAAATGGAATATATAAACTTACCTTCAAAAAGTTGCAAAGAAAATTGATGTAATGTGATAAGAAAACGTTAAGACAATTTTTCAGTTGCAGATAATTCAAACCAAAAATCTTTTTCCAGTATGTTTACCAGGGAGAAAGCTTTCAGCATCTAATAAATATCAATATTATAATGTGGTTATAAATCAGTAAGTTAAATATTGGTTTGAGTCAAAATGATGAAGAAAAAAGTTATGTAGAATTCAGCAATAAAAAACTAAAGAACGAAGATGAAGTTAATACTACTGAAAAAGCATTAGTGCTCATTTTCAAGGTTATAAGAATTTGAGTTAATGAATGGAACAGTAAAAGGTGAAATTTTTGAGACTTTTGTAATACCTTTGACTTAGTATCACAGAGAATTCTGATAAACATACATGAGATGGCAAAGGGCTGATCAGATGACAGGTCTTCAAAAGTATCTGTTATAGTAGAGTTGTATAGTGAGCTGTGCTTTTTCCTGCTCAATACTGCTGCTGGGAATCAGGAAATAGATTCTGAATAATTTATGTTGAAATGTGCTGTTGACACAAATATTGACAAACTTGTGATTAACACTAAAAAGATAATGATCATACAGATAATAGGAATCTATAAAAGCAAAGCGTGTTCTGAAATCAAATTGAAACTGAAGTAATAGGTTGAATTAAAGTTGGGTTTCTTTCTTTAACAAGAACTGAGCTTGTGTTATTACTTTTAGGTCTTTATTTAACCCGAACAAAAAAAAATCAATACAATATTTACAACAGCTCTTTAACACAAGAAGAGCCCACTGCTATGGCAGAAATCTAGGCAGGGGTAGAAGAATAAGCATGGGA
This sequence comes from Geospiza fortis, assembly GCF_000277835.1. Classification (NCBI taxonomy): domain Eukaryota; kingdom Metazoa; phylum Chordata; class Aves; order Passeriformes; family Thraupidae; genus Geospiza; species Geospiza fortis. The sequence goes on from NW_005054320.1 coordinate 7,230,717, forward strand.
TGTTCTTGGTGCAGGCAGCGAGGGAGAGTGGGGTGAATGTGTAAGGCAGGTAAGATGAGGAAGAGGTTGGCTTGAGAATCCCAGAGGAGATGACAGCTTGCATCCTGAGAGATAGGCAAGTTAGGAGGAGAAGGATTCCTTGCCAGTGTTTATTGTTCTCTGAAATCTCCCACTGCTGCCAAAACACCTCTGGCCTCTCTTGTGCATTATTCCTAGACACTTTCCCCCTACCCTTATTATTCCAATGCACATTATGAATACATTCATGACTGTTGAGATGTGAGGAATTTGCTACAGAACCCAAATTAGGAAAATTTCTTAAACCAGAACTCAGTCGAAATATCACCAGTGCAATTTGCTGGTTTTAATATTACCAAACTGACAGTGGGCTTAAAAACAAGAGTTCTATACAAAGTCTTTCAGATCAGTGTGTCCTGTGGGACAGGGTGATTTTGCAAGAGATCTAGAGATTGTGTTGGACAAGTACATCTATTTCTAGTGCTGTCCTGTAGCTCATGTAGTCAAGTTTTTAGTACTGGGGTACCAGTCAGAAATTGCTAAGTCCACTTTGGGTTTCCATGCTTAGAAAGCAATCAAAATCAGGGAAATTACACATGATAGCTCTAAAATTATTTAAGAAAAGACTAGGCACATGTACAGTTAAGTAATTAGTGAAGATGCAGGAAGTTCTAGAAGCAGAACAGAAAGTCTGATTCTTTTTTTTTCCAGGTAGGAAGACCTCTGTAGCTGGGCTACAGCCCACAAAACTTTTATTTTCATGAAGCCTTCAAGAGACAGTGCTTTACATAGGAGCATGTAACATTCTGGGATGTGAACTGGCTTCTGGGGGTCAGTTAGGGATGTGAAGAGAGTTTTTATGCACAGCCTTCTTGTCTACCTAACACAGAAAGTAGAAGTTTGGGTTTTAGCAGCAGAGTGTAAAATGGAAGAATTGTTCAAGAAGCCGAATAAATTTTGAAAATTTGGCTTTGTTTCTTTCCGCTGTGAAAAATCATGTGTGCTAAAGTATTTTTTGTTCCTCACCTGAAAAAATATCAGAAATTCTGTGCACTCCAAGCTAAAAACTATTTTTTTTGTCACTATGCTTCCAATGTACCATATGCTAGAAACATGAAACAGAATAAAATATTGGAAGATATCTGTTAATTTAACATGTAAGATTTATGTTTTATGCTTACTTTATCTGCACTTTATCTCCCATCTTTAAGACAGAGTGACAGCTCTTCAAGTCAGCATTGCCAAAATAATTTCACTAATACTCTTGAATCATTCACATCCTCTGATAAAAATAACAAAAAAAAAGTAGAAGGAAATTAGTAACTTTCTACTCAATGAAGGGATTATGACAGGAAATCCTATGGTAAGAAAGATTTGGACACCATTTTGGATAAAAAAAATATTTTAAAAAATTAACAATACTCAATGAAGCAAGACATTTGCAGAAAAAGTAGTATACTATGATTTAGCTAGAGACAGTGTTATCATATACAAAAGAAGAGAGAGAAATTAATCAAGTCACATCAAAGGGTTGATGCTGTCATTTTTTAATTTCTGAGTGATCATGTATTTTAATATAGTTTGTGGGAGGGGTAATTATAATTGTTTTTATTGTTTGCTACAGCATTTCTCAGATACTGTCTAAAATAGGATGCCTTTGTGCTGTGCATTACTCAAGCATGCACCAGATGACCGCCCCTGCCCCAAATATCTCTCAGTTAAAAAAAAGTGAACACAGATCAAAGAGTGCATGACACACAGAGTGGTAAATGAATTTGCAGAAATCAATATACAAATATTGTTGTTTTTGACAAGTGAAGATTGTCATTAGCAAGGTAATACTTGAATGAAAGAGCAAGGAAAAGGGATTTAGGCAAGCTGGAGAAGGGAGACCAGGGAGGCTGTGATGTAAAGAAGAGTGAGAGGAGAAGTTTGAACAGGCAGCCAGACAGCACAGGAAAGAGCCCAGCCAAACCCTTCACACTGTCATACATGAAGAACTTCACTTGAGATGTGTAGTTTGGTGTAGTTTAAAAAGCACATCTTCAAAATTCTTGAGAGCCTAGAGGTTAGCAGAAAGACTGCCTGAAGAGGGTGAATCAATTACTCTTACCTGTTTCATTTTGTATTTTACACATGCTATGGAAGAATCTTTTGGCCATTTTTATACATCTGTCTGTTCAGTGAAGCTTTAGCAGGGGAGTCACTTGGAAGTGCTGAAGATGTGGCAGAGAGCAGGAAGAAGAGTTGTACTGTCTCTTGTATGCTGAAACTGTTGGTAGTATCAAAACATTGCTGAGAGCTGTATCCTCTGAAGTTAATGGAAAAACAGTGTTGGTAGCCACTGGGAAATAAAAATACCTAAAATTCTCTGAAATCTGTAAACCTTTTCTCCCTATAATAAGTTGGGAAAAAGAAATCTTTCCTATGTGTTCTTTTGTATTATCATCAGTTATGGTGACTGTGTTCTTTACATTCATTTTGAATCTGTGTTTCCTGCCATGAGCAGATTAAAAACAGAAGAGAGTGGAGTGAAAGTTTTCTATTGCAAACATCTGTTTCTGAAAAAGGATTGTATTTCCATGTCCTGGAACATCAAGGGGAAAACCTTGCCCTCCCCAGACACACACCTTTGGTTTGCAGCAATAAGGAGTTTATAGACAAGGTTGCTTTACTACAGTAAATAGAAAACCCGTTTCTGTATTTCCGGTGAGTAATACAGCCTGGATGTCTGAGGAGACCTTCAATTATTCCCAGCAGAGAGCTATCTTATTGTATATCTTTAAAATGGTTAACAATTTTTTTGGTGTGACATGAGCAATGCTTTTAATAACTCCTGTCTTTTGTATCTGAAACTGCATTTTACATGCAAATATTGTTGTCCAGATAAGTGTTCTTAGGGAGTGTCATTAGAAGTGGTGAATGGACGTACTTACCCCATGGAAGTCAAATGAAATCCACAGAAAAAAAACCCAAAACTACAGTGTCAACAGAATTCAAAAAGAGAAAAAAATGACGTTGATGTACCGTCCATATCTGTCTCCTTTTAAATAACACAAGACTGGAAAATGAGAGAAAAGATGTAAGAAATACTTGACACCAGATTTACAGTACTTTCTCATAATTTTTGGTATTCTTACAGGAATTTAGCCCTGGAAAGGAGGAAATTTATTTGTTTAGAAGCTACCCTGAGATCTTCCTATCTCCTACATAAATGCTCTCCTTTTAAAACTTCAGTATAATAATATCCATCAGTGCAAATATAATCCAAAATATATTGCACTAGATTAATGTACTCCCTCACCCCTTTGAACCCAGAGAACTGTTGTTTGCAAAACTGGAACAAATTTGGGACACAATTTGATAGAATCATCATCTGGGCTCGTTCTTAATTTGTAATTGTCTTGGGCAGTGAGGAGGTTTGTGCTGGTATACAGCAGCGATTTTTTTCTTTCCACATTGGAAGCACATCTTCAAGTAACAGTTTCACTTTGGGCAACATTATTAGTGAGAATGGTCTTCTGTCTTCTAATTATTTCTCTCATCTGCCAAATCTTCTTCCTGTATACACAACAGATGGTGATATTTTCATATCTGTGAACATATTAAAAACTCAAGGCTTCAAATATTAATACTAGAATTAATTGAAAAAACCAAATAAAATTTAAAGCTTTAAAGTTTCAAAACCAGGTCAGCGAAGTTAAGAACTTGCTTGTTAGAAAATTCTCGTAAGCAAACAGATTTGGAAAGTTCAGGAAAAGGTAGGAATTCACAGTCTGAACCTGTGCTTTGTAACTCAGGTTGTTCAGTTTAGTAAGAGAACTGGCAGTTGGCTGTTTACAGTGGTAATTAATCTGACATCTCTCTCACCGTCTCTAGAGGATATATTACAGTGTGAACATCTGCTCGTGACTTACATGGTTGTCCAAGATACTCAGAAGACAATCTAGAAAGAATAAAGTGAATCCTTCATCCTGCTTGTTGGAATAAGGATCCTTAAGATGTGAGAGGAGGGTACAGGGAGATCTGCTCATATAATTTGCATTTAAATTGGGGGTCATTATACACCAGACACTTATGTAAAGACCTTGATGTAAACCTTATTATTTATTTTTATAAATAGTTCCATTTTCTGTTAAATATACCCTATTTCCAATATAAGTTAGTCTGCTTTCCAATTTTAGATTGTGTTACCTCATTGCCTTTTAAGCTAAAACACATTTTAGTTTAAGAAATCTTCTCCCTTTATAATCAAAGAATGTTTTTATTTTTGTTTCTTAAAGAAACAGCACAGACTTCTTCCCCCCCCCCAACTTTTGTAAAATAGGCTTTACATATTTTAAATTACAATTGTGACTCCTTAATCTTTTCAGCTTTTTAAGCTCTTCTGTTCAGGGTAAGCACCAAAATGTGCTGCAATGCTATTGCTATTCTCATTATCATTCATCTGCTTCTTCTCAACAATTTGCTAAGAAAAAAAATAAAAATAGAAGCTTTACTGGGAAAGTTTGCAGATGATGCACAGATTAATAGAACAATAAATAGCATTTATGTGTTTGAGAATAGGGTCAGCTGCTGCACCGAGCTGAGCTCAATTTTTTAAATCTAATATCTGTCAATTTCAGTGTCATTGTTTTCCACAGTCCCACAATGTAAGGGTGACAAGTATTTTAGTTTCCATGTTTGTGACCTTCCCCATTTATGTGTGTTCAGACTTATTGCTTGAATGAGTTCCCCTTCCTACCAAATAACCCAGCTGTGTACAACTAGCGCAATGCAGTTTATCATTCCACCAAGCTGTGTATCATCTGCAAACTTTATTAGCAGTACTTTCCTGTTTTTTTCCTTGTGGTTAATAAAAACGCTAATTGCTAAAATGAGATCAGAAGCTTAACACCTGTTGACCTGGTAAAGATTTAACATCCAGCTAATGTACAGTTCCAATTACACTTTACTGATTATTTCATATTAATCTAAAAAATAAGACTATAATCAAGTACCAAAATAAACTCTTTTCAAAAAACATGTAGCTATGGCGCAGCCAAGTGTATTTCTAGAAAGAATGAAGTACGTAAAATGCAGAGTTGTTATAATTATCTCTAAAAAGATCGCTCTCGTGTGAATATTTAATAACATTCCTAGACAAAATTTTTCAAAGTTGTTCTGGTTTTTATTTTACCTTTTATATGCACTTTCATGGCTATGCTCTGACTATTGTGTTCCCTTCTGGGGAACTCAAACCACCTATGGTTTATGGGACACTTTGACTGGGTATGCAGCTGCTTGGTTTCATCAGAGCAATGAAAGGCTGCTGAAAGAGATTCTAGCACCCTTTGCTTTCTGAACTCCAAACTCCTCCTGATTTGTCACCCCCCCATCATCAATTATTCTTCATACCCCCTTGTTTGCATTCACTTATCTTGGCTTTATCTGCTAATATTAGGAATCCCCCTGGCTCACATGATTCTTCTTCCCTTGTGTGCCAAACTGGTACTAAATTCTGGTGGAGTGACCAGCTGCCAAGGGCACCAGTTTTGTTAGGGGTGACAGCAAAACTTCCCTGCTCTGCCACCTTCTTATCTTATGCAGAGAATGCACATGTCCTCTTTCCTCTTCATCACTCCTCCAGGGAGAGGGCTCCTGGTTTTCCCTTTGATGCAGAAGATAAGCATGGTGCCTCCCACCTTCTTCTCAGCTTGCCTGTAAAGAGGGCCTGGCACAATAGGTGCTTTCCTCCCAGAGGCTTCATATGAATGGCCATACTTGCTGTTGGTTTTTGTAACTAAAAGTTATTTGGTTGTTGTTGTTGTTGTTGTTGTTGTTGTTTTTCCCCCCATGCAGAGTTGTTCCCTTTTGTACTGGCCACCATCATCCATTGTTCTCCATGAAACAGAAACTGCCATTGCCCTCGGGGGAGATGGTGGCTGCCTATACTGTGAGGCATCATAAAACACAGACCCCGTTGGGAACAATGGGGAAAAGCCTTCTCAACGTGGCCACCAGCTGAGGCCCACACTGAGCCCTGGGGAGCAGCAGCCGCTGAGGGGAGGCAGCTGTCCACCAAGGAGCCTCTTGGCCCTGCCTGAGGGAAAGCGAGATTACGTGCAACAGGAACAACATCCAAACCAAACCAGCTTAATTACAAGAAGCAAGTGAAATAAAGTCTGTGCAAGGTTACAAAGAGTTTTACTTCTGTGCGAGCTAGCAGAGCTCTTAGCCAGTTTTGTAAGGGAGGTTGAAATTATTTTTGCCACATTCTCTTTTGGTTTCCTTAACTCCCGCTTAAAAACTAAGTGAACAAAATTCTTACTTGACAGTTTTATTTGGCAACAATTTTTGTCACAGAATGATAAGCATTTTGTCTATGAAAATATTATATTTTTCCACCCTCACTCCCTTTTTACTGGGCAGCCTTCTTCTTCATAAACTCTTGGCTCTATGGACTACGTATTATTTTTTTAACAAGATCGGAGATAAAGAAAGGTCTAATAATGGGTGGTTCATTTTCAATCTCTAAGTAAATCAGTATCTATTTAAATATGTCTTTCAAGTCACTGTAAAATATGTAACCAAACCGTATGCATTGTACTGCTAAGGAGAGTACTGCTTTTTTTTCATGGAGAGTAAAGAATCCAGAAAGCATGCCTGAGTCTGAAAATTCTATCTAATTCTAGAATATTTTGTTGCCTCTGAAACATGAATTTAGTGAGAGAAAATATTTTAAAATAAGAAAAATTTGAGAGCAAACATCATCAACAATTTTGCACAAGCCATACTGTAGAAATGTTGTGATTATTTTTGAAAATAAGCATTGTGAGTGAGGGAAATAAATTGGAAGACCTCTCTTAACAGGAATTCAAACTGTTCAGGTAATTAAAATCACAGTTAGCATACTCAACCAGGTCAAACTGCAATCTGTTAAAATGCCTTGTACATAAGCCTCCAAATCTCCATTCTTGTACATTTACAGTTCCGTAGGATACACAGTCATTTGCTGCCATTATTCTTTGTAGTAGAAAATTTCTTCTTGAGCAGAAGTCTTAACCCTGCCACAGAGTGAAACTCTATGATAATGGCCTGTGGCCATCTCAGTGTCCTTGTAATTCAGTTGATAAAGTTGATCTGTAAAGAATTAGCATATGCTCTCTGCTCTGCAGAGTAGGGACAGTAATTTTACTTTGAAAGTAGCAATTGATCTAGAATGAAGAAGCCGCATTCTCACCAGAGACAGTAAGTATTTACTGGTACTGTACACTTATTAATGCGACTTTGGGAGCTGAAAGGCAGAGTTTTGGTTTTGAATCACCATAAATCCCACTCAGGGTGCTAGGTGTGCTGGTCGCCTTCCACACTGACTAAGAGTGTTTAGGAATAGCTTGAAAAATTGAGTCTGTTACCCCAACATAAGCATTGAATGCAGGGTTGGAGGATCGATGAGAGTGATTGAAACAATGGAAATCTGGAGGAAGCAGGAAGGGAGCAAACCCAAAAATCGTGATACAAGAAATGAAGTGAACACACAATGGTCTTGAAAGAAAGCCAAGGAAAGGAGTTTTTTGAGCAGAGCCCTGACGGCAAGCAGATCTGGGATCATGAGCAAAGCAACACATTCTTGTTCAATCTTACTATTATTTCAAGAAGTGAGACTTTTTTTGTAGTAAAACAAGATTACTTCAAAGAAATATCTGGCTCTTGTAACCAATTTCTCATTCTAATGGAAACAACCTGCTATATAGTGCATACAGGCGAACTGCTCAGGACATGGTGGAGTTAGACACTAAAACCAGAGAAGGCAAACAATGAAGAAAAACAGGGAAAGA
>NW_005054320.1:7239383-7254170 GCF_000277835.1 Geospiza fortis
GATTTTAGAAAAAGACATGGCAAAGTGGGAGAAATGAAAACTTGCAGAAAATTAACCTAAGGCACAGAGATATAAAAGAATGAAGTCAGGATCGGTAATCTCTAGCATGATAGTCAGTCAACCAAGAGATCATGTTCAAATTTCTGATAAAAAATAGCCTGTGTCTCCCACCCCTTTGTCATTTCAGAAAAGCAGCCCTTTCTGCCTGACAGGCAGCCAGGCATCATGATGGAGGGCAAAAACACATGAAGCTGCTGCCCATTTGGAACACACTCTGTCTCCTTTCACATCTGCAGAGCATTTAGCTGCTTGCATCTGGTTGTGTTTGCGCAAATATAATTCCATATTCACTAATAATTCCCGAGGCTAAAGGCCCCTCTCCTGTAACCTTGTTAATATTCTCACAAGGCCTGGTGTGAACGCCTCACAGCATTTGGATTAGAATTCAGTCTGGTGGGTTTCCCCCCCGCCCCCGTCTCTTACTCCTTCTCTCACTCGTACTTTTCTGGCCTCCAGTTTCCTGGCCACCCACATGACGAGACACTCTCCCTCCCGCTCTCTCCCCATTCTCAGTTTCAAGGAATTTCCTTTTGTCAAAGGCGAAGTGTGATTGACATATTTTCCCCCTCTTAAGTGCAGTCTTCTTAATACTTGATTTAACTATGTCCTTATGGGGCTCGTATAATCATTACCTAGGTGAGAAAGAGACCCCCTGCTCCCTCACTAGCATCCAATCTTGGCCTTCAAGCGCCAGACAACTGGCTACTTAGTGCTTTTTACATGGTTTTTATTCACTTTTTAAAGACATTTATATTAATTTGGTGATGATGAGGGGTTCCAGATTGACAGCATTGGAAACTGAAGTAATTTGTTTGTCCACAAAACAAGTACCACTGAAACAGCAGAACTGCTGGCTCCCCTCGTTGTGTTCATGGGGATCCTCTTTCAAAGCACCTCACTAAAGCCAGAAAAATTGCCTTCTCCTCTTGCCTTTGTGGAAAGAAGGCAATTCAATTTTCTAATCAGTACTCAACCCTGATGCTAAGAGTGATAAAAACCTGAGCTGGAGCTCACTCTGACCGCAGTGTCACAGGAATGAGGGACACAAGCATTTTGCTGGCCTGCTTCTGGTTTCTGCTCTCTTTAGAACAAGAAATGGTTTCCTGTTGTTTTCCAGACTATTTTCCATGTGACCTGCATAGCATGGGCTGTGAACAAATGTCCACCCCAGGCAGAGTCAAGGGGTGTTGGTGAGGGGACAAAGAGTTGAAGTAAAATGGCTGTGGGATTTGGGAAGGCAGGTGGACTACTGGCAGAAAAAAAGGAAGGTGAGTCCCCAGGCTGGTAGTTTGGAGTCCTTAATGGTTCCCTGGTTGATCTGTGTTGGACACCCTGCTACAATGCTCTGTTGTCATCCATGTCTTGTATACAGGAAAGTAAAACTCTGCACTATGATGTCTGTGGGTTGGCTGTGGGAATGGAGTTGAAGAGATTGCTCAGACTGAACCAAAAATTTTCAATAAAATGTAGGAAGGGCTACTAATGATTTTTTGAATTGAGATTTGCGAGATCTTAGGACACACTTTAATCCATATGAGAGCCAGCTACAGTTTTGTATTGTACTTAACAGTAATAGTCCTGAAAACTGATTGCTATAACCAACATATGAGGAAATGTTTCTAATAATGTACGTTGAAAATTTATGCCACATCGCTGTAACACCTTGTTTTCAGTTTTATATGGACTTTGCTGCATTTGAAATAACTACGGTGGAATTTCCATATCAGGGATTAATCTCTGTATCTTGCATCCTTCTTTTCCCCCTTCTGTGAAAAATGGAGGAAAAATAAATAACTGAGTTTTCAGAAAATGTTTTAGGAGACTATTCTCACATATGCTGAAAAAACCTGAAAGGGATGCCGGTAACAATTAATAATCCCTACCTAATTTGGATGAAAGAGTTGTCTTTTGATCAGTAGATGGTGTGGAAGGTCCCTCTGATGTCAGGAATGTATTCTTGCCCATTTCCACAAAAAATTTCCCACATTTAGTCAAGTGAGCCTCAGGAAGTCCCACTTCACACAAAGACATTAGAAATGCATGGAAGGAAGGATTCTTGGAAGGATTTCTGCCTGTTCTCAACCCCAGAGGTGGATGGCAATCTTCTCTCTCAGCGGAGCAGCAGGGTACATGCTGTGCCCATGCTGTCTCAAGTCAGGGCAGATGAACAGTGCTGCTCCCTCTGCTGTGCTTTCAGTGTTTGTCTGACAGACCCTGGGAGAGGAGAAGGAACCTTCCTGACAAGACTGCAAAAGGTAGGGACCTGGGACTGAAGTACTGTGAATGATGGCATTGGGACAAAAAGCTGCTGAGCTCAATATTTTGATGTTCTGATAAAGGGGTAGGAGGCTTAGTGTGTGATGAGGCAGAGGCATGGACCTCAGATACTTGGCTCCAGAAACAGAAATTTCCACACATTGGAATTTCATCAATATAAGAGGGGGAAAAAACACCCAAAACTAGAACTAGAAAATTAATGGTTCAGGCTTCAGAGCAGTTTTTGGATGATATGCAGAGTAAGACATGAGGCACCTATTGAACAATGAGTATAAAAGAAGACCTTGAATACCCAGAATCTTCAGCTGTGGTCCAATGGAAAATGGTGAGGCTATGGAATCGAATATGGTAAGGTAGCTCACAGACAGACCTGAAATAAGGTCAGGCTTATCACTGATGATCCTTGACATCTGAGTGTTTGACTTTGCAACATGAATAGTTTCTTAGCATATTATTATTCATAAAGTACATTGACCTGGTATTGCCTCTAGGCCAGGAACTCACTGCTGCAAAGTGAGTTGGTTCTTTATCTCATTAAAGGCTTAAATTAAATTAATTAACAACCTTAGCTCTGGCTTCAAGCCGTAAGGATTCAAAAGAACACATCCTTTGCACAGCCAGATTCTGTGTTTTCTGCAATGCAATGGGACCAAATGGTAATGATATAAAAAAATCCTTTCATTCTTGTCTTCCTTTCTTCACACAAACATGTGCATCTGTGGCCCATATCTGCTGAAAATAGTCATCACCACAATATGGCAATGAATATTTTCAACCATTCTTTTAAGAAAGCTTTTATCTTTTCTTGGCCTCACAATGTCTCCAGGCAATCTATCTCCATTGTCAAGGCCTTGTTTTGTGAAGTATTGTTTCAAGAAGCGTAGCCCAGGACTTTTTTTTTTTCCTGGTATGTGCCTGGGAGGGAGTTAATTTGTAGATGGCTTAAGCAGTGTATCAGATCACAGTCCTCAGCCTTGCCGCTGCCATGTGCCAACTGCTTCCCTTGACACAAAGACCTATGACCTGTTTTGCCCTGGCTTTGCATGCATTTGGTTTGCAAACTGGCCAGAAACTCATGTTGGGTACCTTACTACAGATATTGGTAAAATACTGTGTTTATGAGTTAGAGGAATGTGCCAGATTCCATTGCTGTGGAGTAAATGTGTCAATGCTTCCAGAAGGTGAGGAGAGAACTGTTGTTTCCAGCTCCAAGGCAGCTCTGCGCTCCTGCAATGGTTTGCCCCTGGTTCAGGTTCTCACAGTTATTTCTGTAACTGCAATAGTCAGAAATTCTTTTAAAATCAAAGCTATAATTTCTAGTGCATGGTTTATGGTAGGTGGGTTGTCCATGGCTGCAGAGCTTGGGAAGCAGAGTCTCTGAGTGTGCAGCAGAGCAGGCTGTGCCCCCAGAGCAGTTCACACCGCACAGGATTGATGTTCTGCCTCTTCATCTGAGACATTTCTGTTGAACACCTTATGCCACACATGGTTGTGCATGCCCCCTGTGAGATGAATTCTCCACCCTTGTGTCCTGTTGGGCCAGTCTTTTGTCTAATGTTAGCTGAAGCATGGCTCACTTTCCTGCCTGCTCGGCCTCAGGGCTGTGGTGTGACGTTTGGAGGGGTTCTCAGGCTTATAGGATTGCATTGTTAACCACAGTGCTCTAGGTGAAAAACCAGAAAGCAACTTCTGCAAACTGTCAACCAGCCTTGGCTTTCAGAATGACCCATTAGCTCAGGAGATAAATGACCTGAAACCTGTTAGAATATTTATACAGACTGGTTTTGCTGAAGAATATCCCCTCTGTTCTCTGTACTCAAAAACTGAGTGATACCATCTCTTCTTTTTATTTCAAAGTAACAAATAATCCTATAGCTTCCTTGCCAGATTTAAATATCTTTAAATCTTTTTCTTTTCCGACTGTTTGAATTGCTGATGGAGTGTCTTGATGTGTCAGGTGTTTTCCAGGTATATGTACAATACTAAATGTTACAGCTGTATGTAAAATAGTCATTTCCTTAGTGTTCTTACAGTGTCAATCAAAGGGTACAGAAGTTCTGGAACTGGAAATTGGGAGTGGGATGAAGCTAGTAGCAAGTAGGATCATGGTCTTGGAGAATAGGTCTGGAGGGACCTATCAGCACCAGGGTTCAGTTTGTAGTATGGGGAACATAATGCAGAGAGCATTTGAATCACTCAGTTGTCATCAGGACTGTGAAGTCCACAGGTGAAGTACACCTCACTTCCTTTAATGGCCAGGCCAGATATGAAATGGCAGGCTGCTGCTTCTGCTTGCAATTTGAGAAGCAAAGACATTTCTGTCCCATCCTTTGTCCTCAAACAACACTGGGAACATTGACTAATAGCAAGGATAATTAAGATGTGGAATAAGAGAACAAGAGAATCCCAAACCCAGGATATCCCTTGGGAAGAGGGAAAACTGAGACATGAGTGAACAGAAGCTCCCTTCTGCATCTGATTTTGAGCTGCCTACAGATGTGTAAGGTGCTGCTGTGGGCTGAGGTGTGAGACAGAGTGCCTCCTTTAGGCTTTCCAGAAGCAGCTTCTGTTCCTGTGGATGTTTGGGACAGTGAATAGCATTGTTCTGGGGGCTGCAGCTTGCACCGAGAGGATTTATACACCATGTCAAATCCCTCCTGTCTTGACCCCTCCTGACTCCTAGACATCTGTAAGGGAACACCCCTGAGAGGGTATCTTTAAGGAACTGTTTATTTTGCAGTGAAGGGTAATCTCATAATAACCAGGGAGTTCCTCCAAGTTCCTGGGAGTACCGAGTGAACCTTGCCCAGCGTTGCTGGCTGAAATGTTGCAAACACAAGTACAATGGAGGCTCTGAAGAAAACAGAGGAGCTCAGCACCCAGAGCCCATGTTTATTTTCTCCAGAGATGAAGGGAGGACTGCAGGTCAGCCAGAATTGTGCATTTTGACTGGTATTTATTGACTCAGAAGTCCTTGCTGACAGACAGACAGACAGTCAGTCAGGGAAGAGTTCCATTACAGTGACGTCGTTTCTTTCCCTCTTCTCCCTCGAGGCTCCCACTGCTGGCACTCTTTACACATTGCTGTGGCTTCTCCAGCTGGTGCTGGGATGAATGGCAGCTGCCTTTCACCTCGCTGGTGCTGGAAGCCTGGCTGCCCCCAGGGAACACGACTGCCGGGCTCTCAGCAATACCCAGCAGCACATCTGCCAGAGATGGGGCAACACCACAGAGATTGGTGTCCAGCCTTCCCTCTGAGATCTGGGAGAAGGCTGGAGGTCTGGGTCAGATGCTGAAGGTGATCCCTGGGTGGCTACAGGGGGTCAGTGTACAGGGTGTGTCTGAAAGAGAAATATATCCCTGAGCTCTGTTCAGCCCTATTGCCTCCTTCCGTTCCCTAATGCCACCACTGCTAATTAGGCCTCTGATTGCCCATGTCTAATATTGCGCTTTAGGAGAGATTTGAGTCCTTTCTGTAAGTGACAGTAAGGCAGATCTAGTGACAGCTACATGCAGGGATGCTGCAACACTGAGCAGCCTCTGTTCGGGCCAAGGGTCATGGCTTTAATACCTTTGATTCCAGTATGGATCCTCTTGCGTGTCCCTTTGGATTTAGAACCATGCTGCAGACTTGTATCTATTGCAAGCAGGACAGTTTCCTATGTTTTCAGCCATCAAGAGCAACTTTTTTTTGATGAGTCCTCATTGGAAGTGTAAAATACTGTATGCTTCATACTTTGTCAGAGTTGAGAGGCAAAATGTGCATGTTTAAATAGCATGAATTGTTTCTCTTGTCCCCACACTCTCCATGGGTTTCTTTTAGGGTGAGTTATCTCATTTGGAGTCCATTAAATCAAAGCGTGCAGCAGGCTGAGACAGGCATGGTTTGGGTTGGAAGGGACCTTTAAGATCATCTAATTTTCAAACCCCTTGCCATGGGCAGGGACACTTCCCACTAGACCAGGTTGCTCAGAGCCCCATCCAACCTGGCCTTGAATGCTTCCAGGGATGGGATATCCACAGCTTCTCTGGGCAACCTGTGCCAGTGTTTCATCAACCTCACGGTACAGATTTTTTTTGCAGTATCTAATCGAAACCGTCTTGAAGTTTGAAGCTGTTTCCTCTTGTCCTGTCACTCCATGCCTTTCTAAAAAGTCCTTCTTCAGCTCTCCTGAAGCCCCTTCAAGTACTGGAAGGTGCTATAAGACCTCCTTGGAGCCTTCTTTTCTTCAGGCTGAACAACATGAACTCCATCAGGAGTGTTTGCAGCAAAGCAGCGCCAGATAGATCTGGTCAGAATTTTTTTTACTTGCTTCACAAACATTGTATCAGCAGCATGGACACACAATGAATCATACTGATCTCTTGGTTAGTGAAACTTACACTAGGGATGCTACAAAGTGACAATGAGGGTGCCTTTTCAGATACAATCACAATGAATATGCTGTCTCTGCAAACACAGATGGGTGTGAGTGAGAACCCAATCATCAGATAATTCAGTTCACTTTTTGATTGCCAATGCAAGATTATGTGCAGCAGTACACATTTTGTTTTAACAGTTTTTAATGATGAGGTATCTTCAGTGTTTGGATTCTGGCTGTTTTTCCTGTAATTTGATTCATGCAGTGAGGCATGGTTGCAACACTTTCTGTTCTGTGACAGAATGCTTCTTACATCACCTAACATATATGGAATTTTTTCAGGCTCTACCTCATTAAAACCCGATGCTTAGATCTCCTGCCTCTCTAATGTACAGGGGCAGATCTAGGCATATTTTCACTTTGAAAAGATTTCCTTTCCTTTTCATTAATGACAGCTGTACAGCTGTCTAAAGACTGTGGAGATCTCTCTCTACACTGCTGTGTTTACTGTCTTTGTAATCTGTTTTGGAGACCCACATGCTTTTGTTCCCCCAGTAAAGCTCCTTTAAGTAGAACCTGTTTTCCCTAGTGTGGCCTTCCCTAATGTGGCCCTCCCAGTAAACAGGAATAAAGAGGGTGAGGGGCTCAATATGTATGTGGTGGATGCCAGGATGGTATTGCAAGGAAAAGACTTTTCCAGCTGTGTCTTGGCTGCTGGGAATATCTCATGTCAAGGGGCTGAAAAAGTGCATCTCTCTGTGAGGGTGCATATGGAGCACCCTCAGGGTGCTTATAGGTGCACACCAACCTACAGGGCTAAGGATAGGAAGACCAAACCAGCCCCCAATCCTTTTATCATCTAGTCTTGCTGAGCTTTATGTCTAGCAGAGCAAAATGTATTACAAATACTTGCCAGAGTTGTCAGCACTCTAATGGCCTTCTGTGCCTGAAGAGGGAGTAGCATGACCATAGTGTTTCACCTGGGGGCTGACTTGCATAACTGGGATACCCCAAGCTAATTCCTGTTTGAATAAGAGCACATACATAGAAACAAACCTTGATTTAAAAGCAAACTAAGTGATTACCAGTCTATTACATGATTATCACACTGCAACTTTTAAATTTTTTCTATCTTTACTCCACTGCTTTTCTTTCCCCCTGAGGTGCACTGTCTTTATGACAGTGGCTTTCAAACTGTGACCACAGAATCCTGGAA
This sequence comes from Geospiza fortis, assembly GCF_000277835.1. Taxonomy (NCBI): domain Eukaryota; kingdom Metazoa; phylum Chordata; class Aves; order Passeriformes; family Thraupidae; genus Geospiza; species Geospiza fortis. The sequence goes on from NW_005054320.1 coordinate 7,247,298, forward strand.
GTCGGGGGACTGCTTCTAAAGGGTGTGAGAAATTAGAGCAAAATACATGGGCTATGCTGTAATTTATGTATGTGAAATGTCTACAGTGGATGTCTCTGTGCCCATTAGGATGGTCAGGAAAGTAAGGTGATAGGTTTTTCTCATGGGAAGAAGCAGGGTATTTGAATCCCAAGTTTATGGCAGTTTTGCAATTTTTAGATTCTGCTTTGTTTCAAGAAAGGCGTGGAACTTTGTACTTGATACTTTGCTGGTACTTTGTAGCTTGATGGCATCTCCCAGGAGTGTCCTGTACCTGCAGAAAGAAAGGATACACAGCGCAGAGGGTGTTCACATGTGATTGGAATAGGTTCCATGCTACAGAATTATACTGTATCTGGCTCAAAATTTTGTGTGAGGAAATCCTAGACATGACATCCATGCACAGGAAAGATGCTGACATCAAAGAGTGAAAGTAACCTCTTTAATAAATGCAGGCATAGATGCAAACCTGTCCTGGACTTGGAGGTGAAAATTTTTTGATCCTGTGCAAATGACTATAAATCAGTTATGTTTAATCTCTAATTCAGATCCTATTTACTCCCTTTCAAGAACACTCCCTTTTGTTCTACTCCATTTCTTCCATCCTTGCTTGAAGTGCTACCATGGCCCATTTGGCCACCTGTTAACTTCTGATCCTGGTTTTGCTCGGCACCTCAGAGCCCCTTTTCTTCAGAGCCTGTGGTTCCGTCTGTTTGTGTCAGCTGTGTTCTAGAAACAGATTTTTTGCTGTTTATGTTTTCCCTCCAAAGCAAGCGACAGGCACAATGGATGCAGCACAAGCTCACATCCATTATTACTTGAGTTAGCTCCTAGCTTTTCCTTGCAAACCTCAGTCAGCTCCGCTTAGCTTAGCTGTCTTTGTCAGAAGGGGAAACAGACTTTGCTGTTTTGTCTTCTACCAGTGAACCCCAGCAAAGAATGGTACTTACAATATAGAAAATCTGCGCACATAGTGCAGATCTGCAGTCTTACTGTCATTGATCCATGGCTTAGGCCTAGGAAAAATTAATTTTGGCAGTGTGGCTAGAGGCAGATTAAAGCATTTTTTAAAAATAACAGATCTCTGGGTTCTTTCACAGATCTCCTTTAGGTTTTGTTTCTTTCCCAAAGCATCTTGTGTTTTCCTGCAGACAAACAGAATGATGTGAGATATTATGTATACCTAATCTATACATAATTTCTGGACAATGCAATGCACATATCTGAGTCTCCACAGAAATATATACTCACAATTCTGTAGGTTTATAAATTTAGATATCTTAACAGATGCTAGATGTCCACAGGTGTTGGATGTTGTGTATGCACAAAATGAAACTAAAGTTTCATTAGCTGGAAGTTAATGAACTTTTGTTGAACATTAGGGCATTTTAACATATATAAGGATAGAGGAAAAATGCTTTATTAAGTATTATATTGTCTAAAATAAGCAAGGGTGCGCTTACCTAATCCTGGGTAGAAAGGAAATTTTTGTCACTGGCTCTTGAACATACATATTTAAATTGGAAGACCTTAGCTTTTGGGTTTTGTTTTTGCAGCATGGATCAGTTGTATTATTAACTGGGAGTTATGAAACATGAAGTGGGAAATAGTGCTTTTCTTTAAAGGCTTGTCTGCTTCCACTTTTGTCAAGTTTTTGTTCTGTGTTTATCCTGTGTCCCTCTACTTTATTTTCATGTCTTTCAACTGCACCTGGATGTCTGTTATTAACATGTACTGTTAATACTGCAAACTTAATTTTCAGAAGCGCAGCACAAAACCAAAAGCAGTTGCCTTTGGTCTCAGCTGGAATCCAGCACCTCTGAAAATCAGGCACTCCTGTTTTTCAGTTGGAAGAACTTATTCTCATCTATAAAATACTTTGAATTTACAATTTAAAGAACTTCCAGTCTACGTAGGTTTTAAAACACTGTGTACATGCTATGTTTGCACAGGAATCTGGCAGCCATTTCTTGGGAGCATTAAGCAACATGATCTTGTAGTGAGCAGCAGAAATATTTTTTATTTAGAGATTACATAACTCTGACAAAATGGAAACCAGCCCCTGTGCTTCACTGTAGACCAGAACTTTCTCTTCCCAGATGGAGGGTGACCTTTAATTGTGTCAGTTCCACCCCACATCCTCAGAAAACAAGGGCAGCTGCTTCACACATGAAGGGAAGCAGAGACTGAAGCAGCCATGTTGATCAAGGATAGATTAAGACTGAGGTAACCTTACAATAGCTCCACAAATCCGACTGCATCCATCAGTCAGGTCTCCAAGAGAGTCCAGGTAAAAATAATTAGTCTTAAATGTCTCAAAATGAATTAGCCTTCACCTACCTGTGTCCCTTTAGCAGCCAGTGCCCTGGCAGTACTGATGCAGGCAGCAAAGCTGCCTGTCATCGCTAATCCATGTGGGATGGATCAAGCAGTGTTTGATGCTAGCAGTTTGATGCTGAGCTGGAGTGGGAGGACTGGGCAGACAGGGAGCTGATGGTGCCCTCGGGCTCAGTCAGTGGAGGAGAAGTTCCCATGTGGACTTCATGTAACTGGGACTCATAGCAAAGAGAGAGAAACTAGAGCCACACTGAATGTTCGGTCCTGAGTTAATCAATCAGAACCCTTATACTCCTTAAAAATAATTGTCCTAAAAAAATCCACCACCAGCTATGCTCCCCTACCTTCCACTCCTTTTGTTCTAGACACTCTGCTAAACATTCAGGATTTTGATTATCTTTCCCTGTTCCTTTAATGGTTTCATGGTGTGGAGGGGGTGGGTAGGCAGGAGGTGCTGGGACCCCTTCTGTGGAGCAGCTGTGATTGCTTCCCGAGGGTGAGAGTTGGGAAAGATTTTGAGGTATGATTTTTTACTGCACGCTGAAAGGCTTTCTCCATCACCCTGAAGAAGGACCTGAGGAGTTGTGAAAAGGTATAGAGTTGTCAGCCCTGAAACAAAAGTGTTTGCACAGTTGGGAAGTAACTGGACAGTGTCTGTGTCCTCTGATGAGCTGAGACAATTCCATTACCCAGAATTAGCCATAAATCAGCGAGTTCCCCTCTCTGAAACAGGTATTCGGTGAGTGCTCTGCTATTCCTTAAAGTTCAGGGCTCTTGGTCAGAGAAATGACTTCAGAGCCGTGGTGGCATGGAGTCACAGCAGTGAAGACTTTATCATTTCTTTTGACAAAGTTGCCACTTTGTCAAAAGAAGGCAGTTGCTTGCTAAAACACAGTTTTAGAATAGGAATTCACTCTGACTCTGTTTATGTTAACTTTCTGTGAACAGTCAAGCAATTTACTTTTATTGACAAGAAAATCTGTAAAAAGTCAATGTCAAAGATACATATGTGTGCATTTAAGTAAACTAGTTTAAAGTTCTCATGCATAAGCATTCAGTTTTGAAGTGCTTACACATTCCCTGAGCCAAAGGAATGGAAACAATACAATGTGATTTATCTGACCAATCAAACCTAGCCCAGACAGCTGCGGCACAGGCTCTCCTGCTGGCTGCTATTTTCATGCCGGCAGAAGAAGAGGGTAGATGCCTCACATGATTGTGTTTTTGTTGTGATCTTGGCACTCTGCTCTTCTTGCCAATGACTCAGAAGCTAGGAAAAGGACAACCTGCCTTGAAGGGTCAAATGGGAAAAGCCCAGGAAACCTGGTGCTCACCAAGCAACTGTCTACCTATGGTCTTCACCACATTTGATCTTTCATTTCTGTATTTGAATAGGGATATGTTGATAGGGAGTAGTTTGCATGCTGTGCTGGATATGAAATCTCAGCACCCCATAACTGATCCAAAATCATTAAAGGAACTGTGGACAAATTCTATGCACCATGTAGCATATTTGGACAAAATACTCTGACATTTTGTGTCACAGTGTTGTTCTCATGATGGATGCATGAGATCATCACTGAAGTAACAGCGTCAAGTTGTACTTTTATCATTCCTGTATGTATATCCCTGTGAACAACTCAGAAATAAAATACAAAGACCTGAGTAAAAAGAAAAAAACCCCACTAGTACCAAGAACCAACATCAAGATTGCTCAGGGGCATGCCAAAACACCAGCAAAGCTGCTGCCAAACCTGAAGATGTCTAAATTCCTTGCTGGGCTATTACATTGCCAGCAAAACTCCTTGTGATCTTGAAAGTGCTGCTGAGCAGGTAAAATCTGACTACATTGGGTAGTGCAGCATGTAACCTGCAAGATCTTGAGTAGAAAACCAGAGAGGTGTGAGCAGGATTTCCCTGCACACCCCTCAGGTCTCTGTGACAGAGACTACAGAAATCCATGCCTGGCATTCTGGCTGGTTATGTGCATGCTTGTGATGTGCTGGTGATCCCACCTGGCAGCATGGACTAGTTCATAGCTCCCTGTCCATGCTAGCTCTTGGAATGTCTCTTACTTGTCTTTCCTCCATCTGAATCTGTTACAGGGAGTCTTTGCAAAGACCTCAGGAGAAAAGGTAATGTGAGGACAGGTCTGTATTTTCAAGGGGCAGATTTTGACTAGGCTGTGCGTTTGGAACAAAATGACTCAGAATGCAGTGCTCCTCAAATCAAATACTTAATTAGCTGTAGTAGCATGATCTGCTTACTGTCTAAAGTCAGTTGTCAAACAGAAACCTCCTTATAAAAACATTATTTTGAAATAAGAAAAATTGAGTGCTTTTCCCTTTCCGAACCAGAAGTCAAAGACAGATGGATATATCACGTGTGAATGCTGCCATTTTTGGTTTGTTGCTGATCCTTCCCATGCTTTCAGGAGAAACCCCTGTGGCTCCCAAGGTGTCTATGGCTATGAAGGGACCATTTTCCGAGGTGTGGGGAGCTTCTGGTGACCTCCACAAGGGCAGGAGCAGCAGACATCTGCTGCACATGTTTTATGTAGCTCTTGTTTGCAGCAGCCGCGTAGGCAGCGCAGTGCATCTCACACATTTTCTCAATCTGTATCCCAACCAGATAGGATTGACAGCTGGAGAAAACCATATATTCTGGGTGCTAAATAGGTTATCCACCATACATAAGAAAGAAAAGCAGTGAGCTTTGCAGCCGTGCCTCCCAGCCCTGCCCTTGGTTGTGACTTTGCCACCGGCAAGGCTGAGTGCCTGACCCCTGCTAACGTGCGGTGCCTTTAATAAGGAGAGGGAGGGAAGTAATTTTATACTCAGCATGCAAGTGATTCATGTTCTCAAAGGGGATAAAAATGTTATTAGAAAATTCTCCTGCCAAATGTGTGGCAAATGAAACCAATTTATTTATGCTGTGAAGCCAACGTGTGAAATTGGGATAAAAGGTGAGGTGCAGTCTTACCCCTGTGCTTGCTGTGGCAGAATGTGTGCAAGACAAAGGGCTCTTGTCCTCGGGAAAGGGATGCTGCTGTTGTGACCACACACACTAGCAGCAAACAAACACATCAAGTTTTCTTCAGCACAGATGCACTTCAAAGTGTTAGGGTGAGAGATGCCAAGACATAAAGAGCAGATCTTGATCATGGGCGATCAAGCTGCTGCTTGAAACCTGCAAAACATTGACAGGACACTCTTGGAAATGCTTTTATTAATTTCATAGTTCAGGGCTTCCCATTCATTTAGGGTTATTATTTATTTTATTATGTGTTAAGCAGTCTCGGTGTTCTCTGTGTCTCCAAAGACACGAAACAAAATCAGTCCCAGGCCCCAGAATAATCCTGACCTGAAATGAAGTCCCCACAAGCAAGGCATGGGTTTGGAACCAAGAGAACCCAGCAATGGCCCTTGCTTTCACAGTAATGAACTTTACATGGGATGACAATGAAGGTGACCATATGTTCATGAAGAACCTATAAAGCAGGTGCTGTACTATTGACAAAAGCAAGGTAAAAGAGGTTTATAAAGTGACCTTGAGAGGTCAAGAGTCCTCTGCCTTGGTGCCCTTAAGCTGAAAAGGTCTGTGACTCTTCCTGCATCCCCCTAGTTTTTGCTCTCTCTCTGCCAACACCATGCTTGATGTGACTGAGCAAGTCTGAAACAGTATGGATGGAGCTAAAAACAGGATGAGCAAGTCTTAGCTCCACTTCTTTTACCTCATATGCAAATAGCATCATCTGCCTGTTTTGAGTACCTGGAAAACATCAGCATCTGGACAAAGAGCAGTCATCCAGAGCCTGTCAGGACAAAGGAAATCCGTGGAGGAATTTCTGCCTTGGAAAGCTTATCTTCTCCAGAACAGTATCTGACATCAAATGATCGTGTAAGTAGTCATACATAGTTCTTCTACCTTTCTCTTCCTGAGCAGCCCCCAAAGCACAGATTCTAATAATTCAATTTTTTTCAGCTGTAGGTATTTAAAAATCTGGACCTTGTTTAATCAAATTCTGATTTCACTGGAGCAATCATCATCTCCAAGGTAGTTTTTTGCATGATTTCATAGTCAGAAACAAGGCTGGGGATTGTTCTGATCAATTTCTAGAGAGCTTTAACCCAGGAATCAGCTCACTTAGCCCATCCAAGACCAATCTTTCGGATCACATTTCATTCAAGAAAGCACTTGCCATATTATCCCCACACACTGGCAGTGGGGCAGAAGGGTCAAGCTTTGAACAAAGAAGTGAAATGGATTCTGAGTGCTCCTGGACAAGAAATGTGAAATCTTCCTGTTGTTCTTTTATGCTAAAGAGGAAAACTTAGGAATTTTCTATAAGACTAAAGGCCATAAAATTTAGCTGCTCTAATCAAGCGCATGTCAAGTTTGTGTGGCTGCTCATTTTTTTGTCATTTACTTTATGGATTTGACCTAGAAATAAAGCTGTGCAGATTTAACTATTCTTAAAACAATGAGTTTTGTTTTATATTCCCTCTCTCCTCCTCC
>NW_005054320.1:7254180-7282934 GCF_000277835.1 Geospiza fortis
TGAGATTTCTTCAAGCGTCTCTTAGCTTCCATTGTATGACTTTTCTGCCTGCCATCAAACCAGCAAACTCGTTCCATAAGATCTTAACATTATTTGTATTTTGTCTAAAGAAGGGATAAACCAATTAGTTTCTGGCATAATATGAACATTTTATTAGCATAAGTCACAAAGCCAAGTGATTCAGAATTCAAATTAATTTCTGGGATTAGTATAAAGTACCCACAGTCATCTGTCAGGTAACTGTCTCCATCTGTCTGTGTTTATGGCTGGATTTGAAAGGTGAAGTTTCCAGAATCAGTGGCTCAGTCCCTCACCTTCATATCATCAGCTAACAGCACTCAGCTTTCTTGCCACTAGACAAGAGTCCTTCCAAGAGTGAGGTAACCACATCTGATGCTCAGGACACAGTATTCCCAAGTGGAGTCCAAGGTCTCTAACACATAAAAAGCCATAAATAAATAAAACCTACCACTGGTTGGCAGAAAAAAATATTCAAGCTCAATATATGGTTCAGAGTTCCCAGATTCATGAGAAGGTCCAGTATCACACTCCTAATCCAAGCCCCACAGTGTTTTCACCTTCACAAGCTGCTTATTGTTGATGCAACTTCCTGTGTCTCTTAACTTTGTGAGTGAGCTTCTAGGTACTCCACGTTTTAAGAAGATTTTTGAGACTTGAAGCTTAATTCCAGCATTTGTCCACCCTCTTTATGGAAGTGACCTCAGAAATACCTGGCTGTGGGCTCACTCAGTTGTTAAAGCCAAGGAAAATCTTACACATTTATTGCACTTTGAAATAAATTCAAGTATGCACTTGCCTGGAGTATGGATGTACTTAGTATGCTCTGTCTGATGAGTTGATTCCATGTGTTCTTTGGGCTCTTCAACAACATTGAAAACCCATTGAAACCAATACATTAAATTCAGGAACTTTCCTAGAAGAACCTCTGGAGCAGGTAGAACCTGTAGATGACTTAGGCAAAGGATATCTGTGCCTAGATTAAGGCAAGAGGAACACCTGAAGCTGCATCTCAGGAGGTGAAGCCTGAGATGAATGGGCTGCTCAAACCATTCTCCAACAATCTGCTAATCGTATTCCCACCTTTTTTTTTTTTAATTCTTTGTTAGCACAAAAATATTACTACAATCCCTTCAACTATCAGGAAAGCCAGGAAATTGTCCCTCCCTGAAGAAGTCTTCTCCATGGGATCCCTGGAGACCAGTGTGCTGCATTTCAGGAGATCTAAGAGTTTACAGTCCGGTGCTAATTCTGGAAATGCATTCCCTACATAAAGACTATTATTTGTGCAGTTCTAGTTGGCAGACCTGTTACCTGAATTTGCTAATCCCTTGCTAAAATCTATCATGGGTCAGTGATTACAGAAGAATATATTCTGACAATCACTAAGCAAAATAGAAGACAACTCCATTAGTTATGAAACTAACGGAACATGGATGGCGACTTACGGCATTCGTGTGGCATCCACTAGAATTTTGATGCCTAATAATGACATCAAAGAACTGAACCTCTTTCTCTAATTACCTTCAAGCACAGCTTCCTGAATGGATTCTCTAGGGTCAATGAAGAGCTAATCTTGCCTTGGCATGTCCCCATCAGCAGGGAAGAACTTGCAAGGGCTTTCCTCTACAGGTAGGCACTGTCATGTTGACTATCTGGAATCAATATCTGTGAAATATTGTCACTTGTGTCAGATACAGTTGAAACTGGCTAACCTGTTCAAACAACATTGTGAGAAGAGAGAGAATAGAAAGGAAGTCCTAGGAACATGAACATCCCAGTCTTCCATTTTCCCCTTTGACAGCCTGCATGTCTTCATAAGCCTTGCTTCCTTGGGAAGCATTTTAATTTACTCTCTGAGCAGCGAAAGCACCCAACAGACTTTTGTGCCACAATTTGATAATTTTGTGTCCTGAACAGAGACTTAACAGTCAAAATGATGGAAAGGACAATTAATGAGTTTCTGACATCACCTGTGCTGGTGTGTCTATCCTTTGGAGCTCTGTTGAAGTCACTGGGATTATTCTGTATTTCCACTGATGTGAGCAGACTAAAACATAGCTTCATTTGTGCTGTAACTAATTTTTTTAGGGAAGCATAGGATTTTCCATTTTGTATTACAGTACTTAATTGGGAGTTTGCTATGTAGCATTATTTTCATGTGGCCTAATTGTTAGTGGGCAGAATAATTTGTCAGTGTAATTTTGTATTTCCTGAAATCCCAGATCCTTGGATGTCTCAGACACAGTGCTCCAGCTAGTAGCAGCATAGATGTGACTGAGCTGTAAAAAGCTATCGGTATTGCCTTGCCGCATAAACTGTGATTTATTGCTGTGTATCTCATTGTTGTTGTTTGCAGCTATATGGCAGCAGTGCTCTTCACAGTGTGCCAGAACTGTATTTGGCCTTGGATGTCAACATATCCACAGCAGGACTGCATGATTTTGGCTGGGCCAATAAACATTCATATGTAAATGGATATATTCATATATACATACCCTCTTGTGCCTGCTCCACTGCTCTGTGAATCTGTCTGATGCTGGTCTTAGAATCATACAATAGTTTGGGTTGGAAGGGACCTCTAAAGTCATCTAGTCCTAACTCCCTGGAAAGAGCAGGGCACCTCCCACTAGATCAGGTTGCTCAGAGTCCTGTCTGACTTGATCTTGAACATTTCCAAGGATGAGGCACCCACCAGTTGCAGTGTTTCACCGCCTTCATTGTAAATATTTTCTTTATTATAGCTAGTATAAATTGACTCTCTTTCAGCTTAAAACCATTATCCCTTGTCCTAATCCACAGGCCCTGCTAAAAAATTCAGCCCCATCTTTCTTATAAACTCCTTTTAGGTTCTGGAAGGTGCTGCAAGGTCACCCACAGCCTTCTCTTTTAGAGGCTGAACAACCCCAACTCTTTCTCCCTAGCAGAGGTGTTTCATCTTTTTGACTTCTTTGTAGCCCTCCTGTGGACCTGCTCCAAGGTCCGAGGTGTGTTATATTTAAGTGTTACAGTGTTTATCACCACAAAGAAAGAATGTCCTAACAAAGAGCTACACTGGCATCTCTTATTGCTTAGACTGCAAGACCCTCACTGAGAGATGAAGGTTGAAGTGGAACACGTAGTAAGGTATGCCTTTACAATGAAGGGTCTTTCAACAGTCTCTGTAGTCATAGTTGGATTAATTTACCTAAATATTGGAAAACACATTGTTGAAGGGTTCTCTTCTTAGTAGCTAAGTGGGGGGACAGCGAGGGCATGCTGGTTTTGGCTGCGGTAGAGTTAATTTCCTTCACTGTGACTGGTATGGGGCTGTGTTTTGGTTTTGTGCTGAACAAAGGGTTGATAATATAAAAACATTTTTGTTATTGCTGAGCAGGGCTTGCACAGTGCCAAGACTCCTTCTGCTTTCCATACTGCCATGCAGCTGCACCTCCAGCTGGCAAGGAAGCTGGGGGTACATGGCAAATTGTGAGGAAACACAGCCAGAACAGGTGACCCAAACTGACCAAAGGGATATTCCAGACAATATCACATCATGCTCAGTATGTAAAGTAGGGGGAGGAGGGAGAAATGGGGGATGTTTGGAGTGACAACATTTGTCTTCCCAAGTCATCATTACATGTGATGGGCCCTGCTCTCCAGGAAATGGCTAAACACCTGCCTGCCCATGGGAAACAGTGAATCAGTTCCTTGTTTTGGTCTGTTTGCATGTGCAGCTTTTGCTTTCCCTATTTAGCTGTCTTTATCTCAACCCATGGGTTTTCTCACTTTTACCCTTCTGATTCTCTCCCCAGTCCTGCTGGTGGGGGAGTGAGCAAGCAGCTGTGTGGGGCTTGGCTTCTGGCTGGAGTTAAACCATCACAAAGGGCCAGCTGCTCCCTTAGGGTTGGGAACCTGGAAGCAAACAGTAACATGCCTGGCAGGGCAGCTGGTTTACCAGGCTAGGTTTACTTCCATCATACCTAAATGATGTAAGCAGAGTAGAGCAGGGTCAGCTGAAGCCAAGAGCCCAGATCATCAGGCAATCTTGTCATGATGAAGCAAGTGCAAGGTCAAGACAGGAAGTCAATCCATGGGACTGAGTCCAGGATTGTGGGGAAGGTCTGCAGTGACAAGACAGGTCCATGAACGACACCCAAAGCGTGGAGTTCAAGATCAGGCACAGGCAAGGCTGTGACTTCTCGGGAGAGCAGTAGCCCTACAACAAAGGTCAAGCAAGGGCTGTAGTTAGGTCAGGACTGAAGTCATAGGAACCTTCTGGGCCCATGGTCAGGGAGTATGGGAGAGTTCCAGGTGTAAGGCTGGTCAGAGAAACTAAAGCCAGTGAGTGCAGTCAGGGCACTGACAGCTTTACACTGAAAATACTGTAGAAATAGCTAGAAATATGGCCCATTATTTAGATTAAATTTTCATCACTCCAAAATGCTCTGTAAGTATCCTTTCTATGTGCTTGAATTCTGTTTGAACTATCCCATATGAAAAAACATTTTCTATCTAAATTGATCATGGTCTGGAGCTAATGTGAGCTCTAGAGCTTGCAGGAGCTCACAGAGGAGCTTTAACTGCAACATTCAATGCATTTCCAGGGAACATGGCAAGTGTGTGTTCATCGAGTTTTTTCTTAGTCTATTAGTCTCCTTTTGTGTGAAAGGGAGTCAAGGGCATGATCTCTTAATGGAAAACAGATGCTGTGCTTTCAGTTTGGGGCAGTATTATATTATATTAACAGAAATACTCAGCTGAGAACAGGTCTCCAAAAGAGACTTCTTCTGCGAAGGAGAGAATTGTATCTTCAACTTCTCCAAAAGACCTGTAGGCCAAGTGATTTAGCTGCATTGTGGGAAATTGTTTAAGGTCCCCACAGTAGTTAATCCACACTTGCAGTCCTTATCTCATGTATTCCTACTAAGAACTTAGTCCAAAGATCTTTTAAGTCTTTTCTGGAAATCCAGCAGTTCCTGTGGCAAATGCCACTTTTTATGATGATTAATTGGAGTAGGGACTTAAATCTTGTTTTCACCTGAACTGGACAAGTGCCATATCTGCTAAATGTGCAGAACCAGTTCACTTGGAGTCAGTAGGAGTAATGCTGACTTGCATTTTGGCCCACCAAATGTCTGATTGTTTATCTGAAGTTGAATCCTCAGTCAGTAGGAGAAATCAAAATGGAGAAAGCTTATCTCAAGTTATTGGTCTTTGCATAGGTAAAACTGAAATCCACAGCTCTGTTCAGGAAAATGCGTCTCCAGCAAAGAGTCCTACTATAAAATTGATATAATTGCAACTTTTAGTGATTGCCATCTTTCCTAGCACCGGACTACATGGTGTTGCAATCGATACTCCACAACTGAGTGGAAGGAAAGAATGCAAGATAATAAGAATAGCATGTTTCTGTCTTGATAGGATGCTGAGCACTGTAAATCAGTGTGGACTTCAGCCAGAAAGAATCTTCAGCTCCTGCTGAGAGTGTCAGCAGCAGAGAGTTCCCCAAGTTTATATCCCTTTGCACAAAATTTGTACAAATTCGAGCTCCTCCTCTCTGGTCCAATAAATTCTGAAATAGATCTTCATTCTCCATTCCTGGAACTTGTGATATCAGTCTCTAGGGATTTGGCTTTTCTGTATATTTTCCCCTTAAAATGTCTCTAGTTGAAAGAAATAAAGTTGTTTTTTCTACAGTGTATTGGCAGAAGTAGTAGAACATCAGTCATAGAATTCCAATATATTTTCAGCCAGTGTTTAATGCCTGTTCGGATGTGCTGAGAATGGACAGTCAAATCCAATGCTGGCCTTAACCAGCTTAATTAGCTAGTAGCACATTGTATGCGGATGAATTGCATCACCTTACCCCAAGGGTTAAATAGGGTATTTGGAGGGCAGTCTCTTTATGCTTTTGCTCTTGTTTTGATAGAGCATGCCCTTTGTGGTGAGCTCTTTGAGTGAAATTCCACAGTCCCTAGCTGGAATGTAAATACAAGTGGAAATCATTGGGTGGTGAAAAGTGTTGTATCTCTAGTTGGCCAAAAGTCAGGTGACTAAATACAATTTCCATAGCAAACATAACCCATAGTAAATGAATAGCATGGCTGAGTGGTATGTGGTCAATTTGTTTGTCTCTGTGTGTAGCTGAGCTCTCAAGTGGGATTCTGTATCTAGAAATAACTGATACTGGGATCCCTCTGAGGCTCCTCATAGTTAGGCTTCTTCCTTTTAGTTTCATGTTCTATTTCCCTCCCTCTCAGGATGTAAATGGTGCATCCTGAAGAATTCTTATTAAGCTGTCACACAAAGCATATTCCTTAGCAGGAAATGCAACTCAGATACATGGTCTGAAAAGGAGCTGGTTGGTTCTATTACACCCCACAGTTAGTGTCGTGCTGTTGTGAGTGGTGAGTTGTCTTACTGTGAAATTCTGTGTGAGGCTGACACGGAGTGCCTCACCCTGATGGAAGAAAGTAATTTTTTTCCTACCTTTTTGAAGTGAATGGGATGCTATACACTAGCAGGACAAAGGGAGTAGGTATTGCTGCTGCTGAAGCCTAATGGGGAGGCAGTAACTGTGGAAGTCCAGCTTGTGGCAAATGACCGAATATGACCTTTTGGTGCAGGGCTATGGCTGAGTGAGCCCAGTGAGTGATGGCTGGGTGTATAAACAGACAACACTGAATAAAAGGATCAGATGTCCTCTGCAAACAGCACTGGTCCTATGTATCTGGCACAAGATCTATGCCTGGTTCTGCTGTCCACACTTCAAAAAGGTGATGAAAAAATAATGAGAGTTTAGAAACTACTGCAGATAGGACCGGCAAAGGGAGTGTCTGCAATGAGAAAGCAACTCCACGATGGCCTGTAGGTAACTGTACAGACAGAAGATTTTGATGAACAGCTTGGGCAAAGGCAGAAGCCACCAGGAGTCTGCAAGTTTACACATGGTGAGATAGACAAAATCAAACAGAAAATCAAGTTTGGACACAGGGTGAGGCCAAAGAGTTGCTGGGAAAAAAACCCATCAGCGAATGCAGTGTGTTCCTCTTTGCTTGAAATAACTAAGTAAATTTACATTATGGCTGGTGGTTTGCCTGTGAAATGTCCTCCAGCTCAAAAAAGTTTTATATAGGATTTCTGTGCCTTGTATTTCACTGGAAGTGAAAATAACCTCCTATTTTTCTCCTTTAGCCATAAAATCTATGTCTACCTTCTCTCCTGCTCCTTTGGCCTGTGGGATTGCTTCTTCTCCTTTGTGGTGGGCTTTGAGCACAATTCTGAAAGCTGAGATAGTTCATATTCCTAATCTACAGGAAGGGCGGATTAAATTCACTGGGATCATTTTTCAAATTCTCATCATAAACAAAGAAGCTTGCCTATGCTTATGTCAGTTGTGTTATTGTATGAAAATGTCACGTTTAGCAAATAACTGGGATCTTGCTGCTGCTGCTGCTTGTGTCTTCACCTCACTCCGCATCTTCTTCGGGCCAACTGCAGCTGTTGTGCTGGTGCTGACTGGCTAGGAAAATAATGATCTGGAACTCAGCAGCATATTGTGTGCAAGCAATGAATTTATTGCCAAGAGTATGTATAAAATAAATTACTGCCACAATCCTTTTAGAAATCCTCACTTTCCTTAGCTCTATGGCAACTCCTTGGACAGTGCTGCTGGGCTGGAGCTCTGGCAGGGACTGTGTGTACCTGGACAAGGGGTTGTGATTTGGCACGCAGCTGTGAGAGAGTGGGAGAGGAAATCAGAAGGAGCTGGTGGAAAGGCTGAGGCTAAGTTTTGCTCCTTTGTGCTGTGAGACCAAGGTAATTTTTTTGAGACAGGCAGTTGGATGAGGAAAGAAGGACGAAGATGAGAAAGAAGCAGGAGCGAGACACATAGTAGGTTAGGTTAAAGAACCACATTGGGAGGAAAAAGAAAGGCCATCATTCTTTTCCAGCCTCTGGATGGAAAACTGAGAATCATTAATTTTTTTTATTCACTTACCTACAAACAAAACTGTAAGGGTGCTTAATCTTTATATGTAGGATTAAAGACATCGACAATCAAATATTTTTCTCTATTTGATAAAACAACATAGATCTGTGTTATTTGAAAAATAACAGAATCTGTGTCCTGTTATCTGCCATACAGTGCCACTACTGTGCCACATTTTTGTGTTTCTGATTTTTCAGGAAGCCTTTAAAGAAAATATGTCATATGATTGTATACTTAAGGGTTGAACCATAGCGTGCATCCGCAGGAGAGCCTAATTAATGCAGGCAGCATAAAAACCCAAGTACGTTAGATTACTTCCGATTTGTGATTATCTGGCTAGCAGTGTTTTCATAATTTCATTTTTCTGTTTGTTGAATCATACGGTTCAACCTGGTAAGCAACTCCCTAATCTAGTAGGGATTGACCTGCTGACTGCTTTTTGCAAGACTCATGCTTGTGCACAACCCAGCCTCTGCTGAAATCCCTGGTTTGCCTTCATTTTCTCATACTCTTATCATTCCATTTCTATGGCTTCCCTGAGTCCCAGCTGTCCAAACCAGCACATACCAAATTCTGCTGCCCATCTGTTCATCTACACAGAGAAGCGTGACCACATCCCCACAGCCTCAACCAATTTCATTCACATCCTGCTGTCTTTGGATTCCAGATAAAGCTTTTTTTTAAAGAGACCTGCCCCTAATCTGTCTGATGTTAGTGGGCATGCCTTCGTTTAGAAGGAGGTTTTATCATAATGGTTGTATTGCTTTTGTAACAATGCCCGCCTAAGTAGGTTTGTGAGTCAAGACCATGGGAAGAGGAGGCATTTCTTTGTTTTTGTTCCTATGAGGCATTCAGTGCTGGGTGGCTCCACATTTCCACTGTCACCTGGTTTCCCTAGAAAGTTCTTGTATCAAAAATTTGCATTTATCCATTACTGTGTTAGGACTGGTATCAAAAGCCCCAGTCACTAATATGGCCCTGCCATGTTTGGTGTTATATAAGCACATGAAAATACAGCCTCTTCCCCCAGTTGCTTACAATGTGCTAGCGCCATGCAACATGTACCCCTGCAGCAGGCACTTCTCATGTTATTCCCTGGTATGGATGCCTGCAGAATGAACATCATCTGGAAGCAATGGATCATTTTACCTAGGCCACCAAACATGTGTTTGTTGCTAATAACTTTGGTTCACTATTCAGGCATGTCCAAGCAAAATGAATGGCCTGGATTCAGAAGCCTTTGCATCTCACCTCCACTTTTCCCCACACATTATTCTACAAGTCCCTGATCTATGGGTGTTTGTTTTATAGCCCCTATGTAAAGTACCATGTGTTTTACAGAACAGAATAGTGACTGCCACATTTTCAGTCAATGTGGTTTGGGATTTGGATGTCTTTCCTCTGCCTCTCTCCCTGCTTTGGGGCACTGTATTATTTTCAGAACTGGCATATCTCAACAATCAGCAAGTTAGTGTGACTGGGCTCTGATTTACCTGCAGCCTTCTTGAGTCCTGTGCTGTGAGTTTGTCCCGAATATAAACATGCAGTTTCTAGAAAAGGTAATCCCAACAAGTCAGTAATATTTAGCTTCTTTTTGCAGCCATGACATCCAAGCAATGAGTAAGCCTACCAGAGTACCTGTCTGGCAGTGCACACGCCTGTTGTGCTGGTCTGTAAGCCAAAACACTTCAAGTGATGACCAGTGAAAGCAGGACACCATTGCCTGGGAAACCAAATAAATAGAAGCACACAGCCATCCATCACTGCCATCTGGAAAAGATTGGGCTGAACGTCTTCCTGTCAGGATCTGCTACAGTATTTATTTGTGTAGCTGAGCTTTGACTTTGGGGATTTCAGCAAAATATTCCTTTCAGCGACGACTCGAAGAGAAGATTTTGTTCTGATTGTCAGGCTAGTGCTAATTCCTCTGTTCAGTTTTGCAAAATTACAACTGTAACTAATAGTTATGTTTCTTGTTTTTTTCACAGGAATGGACTTCACATGTATGGAAACAACATGTAAGAGATGATCTTGTTTTGATATTGTGTACATGTGTTACCAAAGCATAGTGAATGACCATGAGCTGGTGACAAGTACAGGTGTAAATGATTCATGATGGATGAGTTTACTCCTCCAGTGGATGTCTAAACCTCATAAGAAGAACAAGGTTTTGCTTAACACAAATAGTCTGGTGGGTTCTCCTAACACAGCTGAAAGATGGAGTTATTTTAAGCATTAAAAATAGAACCATCTGAATTTACCAAGTGTACAAGGAGCTTGTGGGTCAGGTAAGCAGTTCAGAGGATAAGGCTGTACTGAGGAATGTATATTGCAATGCAGTAAAACAAACCTCGAGATGTACTTGAGCCATAATACTGGAAGAACAGCATGAGGTGTCCAAGCTATACAAAACAGAAAAGGGCAAGGAGGAAGTTGTACTGACTCATTTCTCTAAGTGAGAACACAAGAAAAGGAAATAAACAAATATAAATGTGCCCTTTTTTTCCTCTAACCACAAGCCAGAAGGAGAATATGAACAAAATCTTCTCAAAACAGAATATCATAGAATCATAAGATCATAAAATCTTTAAGGTCAAAAAAGACCTCCAAGA
The DNA here is from genome assembly GCF_000277835.1 of Geospiza fortis. NCBI lineage: Eukaryota > Metazoa > Chordata > Aves > Passeriformes > Thraupidae > Geospiza > Geospiza fortis. The sequence goes on from NW_005054320.1 coordinate 7,264,783, forward strand.
TCATGGAGTCCAACCTTTGACCAATTACCACTTTGTCAACTAAATCATAGCACTGAGTGCTATGCCCAATCTTTTCTGGAATACTTCCAGGGATGATGCTGAGTACAGAAAGTCACTGCCCTGGTCCTCCTGGCCACACTATGGCTGATCCAGGCCAGGTGCCATTGGCCTTTTTGGCCACCTGGGCACAGCAGGCTCGTGTTCAGCTGCTGTCACCAGCACTAGGGTTAGGATTAGGATTCAGCCTAGGGTTAGGCTTTTTAAACCAGAGAGCCTAGACCTCCAGGAACACTGCAACTGCAGAAGGAATCCCAAGGGGAAGCCAAAACTGCCACAACATGCCTTCTACGACAGCTTCTTCCTTGGAACCAGCTTGTGGCCCGGAGTGGCCGGCTGGCTCCTGAAAGTCCGCATTGCACAGGATGCCTCCCAGACCCCAGCTGGCACCAGTGCCAACTTGGGCTGGTTTGACAGTGCCAAGTGACTCCTGCGGTCTGCCATCAGGAACCTGGGCTGGTGAGTTTTGATTCCCAGGGAAATGGGCTGGCGTTGTATTTGGGGACCTGTGACCCAGAGTGAGACAACATGCACAGCCTTTCCCTCACCCACTATTAGGGTCACCTGGTCCTAAAGGAAGGTCAGTTTGGACAAGCAGAATACCACAAAATGTCAAGTTTAGGGAGAAGCATAAACTTTATGTATGCTGATACCTGCCATAAATTCTCTTTAGTCGAAGAAGGGCAAAATAATTTTCTAAACTGAATAGAAAAAACAATATTACAGAAGAGAGGGAGTGTAGTCAGAGAAGGCACTATGAGGTATCTGCTTAGCCATCTGAGAGGGCTGGAGAGCAATGTGAAAGGCACAGGATAGTCTGGCACCAAGACGTGGGGTTGTGCCAACAGAGGACATGGACTGAATTACTGAATTCACAGATACACTGAAGAAGTAGAAGAAAGAAAAGGAAAAATTAATTAAAAATAGGGAGGACAAAAGAAGAGGGAATTGCAGTGGGATTATTCTGTGGGAAAACAGGCAGGCATTTAATTAACACATTCAGAGAAAGATCTTTTAGTCAATAAAAGTCTAATAATCAAGGTTAATAGTCAAGAACAGAATGCAGTAGTACAACAATCTGTTCTGCAAAGCTGAAGCAGACGTATCTGAGAATAAGACCTACTATAAAGGGAGAGATTATGGTGCAGAAGATTTTGGTCTGGCCAAAACCAAGTGCTGCTGATTTGCAGGAAATTTATTCAGAACAGTTTTGGTCCAGAGAAACCAAACCTTAGAGCATGTGCAGACAATGATTTCTTTACCTTTCAGCTGTTCACTTTAAGTGCTGTTCTTCCCAGTTGAGTGAGATATATTTTGCCAGAGAGTTTGCAAGAGCAGTAATACATAGATGAAGAAATAAGCACTGAGCAAAAGTGAAATTAGGGATCAAGCAATATGGTGTGTAGTTTCTGTACTATTTTACAGGAAGTCTGTCAGACTTGAAAGCAATGGCCTGAGAGCAGAAGAGGAAAATTTCTCAGTAATTGGTTTGCTTTCCAGTGAAGATGAGACTTTGGCATTCTGTAAATAAAATGTATAAACTCCTGTGTTCAGTGAAGTTTACATCAGCAGCAGCAGCACCATCACTGCCAACAAGGAATAGCAGTGGAAAATGAGGAGGAGAAATAAAATCAAAAATTCCCCTAGCTTCTGGACTGTGGCTTTATGTTGTTGGAACAGTAACTCTGGGGCTTCTATGCATCACGGTGATGTAAGTCTACCAATACTTAGATATTTAGATGGACAGATGTTGCAGAGATGCTACAATAATCACACATGCTTTCTATATCCAGCATCTTCCTTACTTAGGACTCACTCTGGAGACGTCAAACAGCATTGCTTCTGTGCTCCTTGCATCTGCTCCCTTGGAGGAGGCAGGGGTTTATTTTCTGCCTCGCTCCCCAGAGAAATCCTGAGGCACAGTTGTGTGGGGATGGTTGCAGTGTGAGCGTGTCCCCAATGAGCTCAGCTCACCCCTCTTCCTGCAGAGTGATGCCTTCTTGGCTGCCCTGCTGGCACGTGGTAGCGAGCTCACTGTGTCCTGCCAACATGGAAAGCATGATCAAGTATTCTGAGAGCAGATGCCTTTTTATTTTTCATACCTTATATTCTGTAACAGAACTTGGAACAAAGGGAGCATTGGTATTTTCCTAAAATAGGAATGAACTTCTACTGTTCCTTTTCACCTCGTTTCATGGTGCTAATTCGCACTATTTTCCTGTTTGTCCTGTGACAGGTAGTATTTTTGTTTGTTTCTTTTGCTAAAGGGATTGTGTATCTCATCCTTTGTCCATAAAAATAGCATATTTGTATATTAAGAGGGCCAAATGTGAAGACTAAAAATACAGAAAGACATAAAACCAATTTATTATTTTAAATATATTTAATGACTTTTAAGTAAACCTAACAATCTTCTTGCATTTGAATAGTGGCTTCTGAGTTCTCTGATGGGCAATGCAGGAGCCTGAAGCTGAAGGGGAATTTTTTCTGTTGACCTTCATAGGTGCATAACTAAACCACCATGTGTTACTGCTAATAAACTCAATTTTATTTTGTTTATATAAGCTGCCTCCCAATATGCTGTGCACACTGGGCTCTGATGAGGGAGGGATTTATTTCATTTTGGAAAAGACACATGGGAAGTCTCAGGTGAAAAATAAGGCAGGAAGGAAGGAAGGAAGGAAGGAAGGAAGGAAGGAAGGAAGGAAGGAAGGAAGGAAGGAAGGAAGGAAGGAAGGAAGGATGCATTGCCTGCTTGATCAGAGGCTAGATTTTGCTTTGATGAAGCCACAAAGAATGTGAGCACATATGAAGAATGCCTTATGAAAGTTTTTAGAACCCAAATAAGACATACTTCACTTCTCAAAGCATTCCCAAAGAGCAATGTCCCATTTAGTACATCAGCCGCAGTGCATCAAGCACCTTCAATTTATCACTCTGGCATCTCTCAAGTACCTTCTGTTCAATCCTCTCCTTCAACCTAGGCAGTTGTCTTTATTCCAGCAAGTCTTTAAATGCAGGAAGGCTACGAAGACAGAAGGAGGACAAAAAACACAGCAGCTTATATCAGGCTACTGACAATTATTTTAAAGTGATAGAAAATGAAGGACGAAGCAGGAGACTTAGTGAAAGCAAATGTAGAGCCCGTCATCAAAAAAAGGAGCAAGATTGATGCTAGTGAATGCTGTGGCTGTCTCAGATGGTATGCAGGCTACCAGCTGGACTCCTAGCTGTGATATAAATACTTTGTTGAGGTTTTTTTAAAATATTCATGGCAACTTTTTGAAAACATTTTTCTCATTTCTGGAGTCACACTCTATGAACTCTAAAGTCACAGTAATGTGCTCGTAGGCCAGGAATTGTTTAGAGTCAGGAGTAGAGCTGGTAGATATTTTTCACTTGAAAACAATTTTTTGATGAAAAATGGCCTCTTTTGTGAAACCTTCTGTATTTAATGAAAAACAGAAAGCAAATATGTTCTTTGACTCTAAGTTAAGAGTAAATATCATCCCAAGGCAGTGTGAGCTCCACATGAAGGGGGAAATCAAAGAGTGGGAAAGTGCACACACTCCCTAGAGCTTCTTTCACTCAGAACCTGTCATTTCCTCCATAGGGGTGCTTAATTGAAACTGGTGCAGGATATAAATGTTGAATACAGAGGAAAATAGCAGTTGCAGGAGGAAGACTGCAGCTGTATGCCTTATCAGAGAATATCAGCTAAGGGCTGATATTGTTGTCCTCAGAGTCAGAGTCCATGGTCTACCTGTTTGAAAGATTTACCCATGCAATGATACTTTCTGGTCACTTTTCATCTTGGTGTTATTCATAGCCTTCCAGTGATTCTGGAATATTTATGATCTAATGTGGGTTCACAGAGTGAGCCATGGCTGAGGCATTTTTCACTCTAAACATAATTATCTTCAAGTTGTCATCATTTCCTAATGTGCTTAGTCTCTGTTCAGAGCTAGTAATAAGCTGGATTAATCTCCATCACTTAAGTATTTAAGTAGTAAATAGTTTTGGAGTGATATATCATTGAACATCTTCGTACTTAAACATATACAAACTCTCAAGAACTAAATTTAATCCCTGGCCTCTTGCTTTGTAGGGAGTGTCAGCCTTGTGTGGTGCAAGGGAACTCATTTATTGATTAACTTGGGGCTTCATTCCTTAAGCACATGGCACAAGACAGACTGATGCTGTGACTGGCTTCATTTCACTGATGCACTTCTATAAGCTGATGTCTTAATTACATTTCTTGTCAAGCTGAAGGGTTACAGACAGTCCCCAGAGGCAGATATTTTTAACAGCACCTCTGTGAATTGGACTTTTCTTATGGGAAGCTTATCCCAGATAAAGGACCCTCTTTGGAGGAGCAATAAGCAGAGGCCATGGATCACCCAGGGATTCAGCTGGCAGCTCTGACAGCTGTGAAATTGTCCTATCAGCAGTGTCATTGAAGGGAGTGCCACACAGATCTCCAAACAGAGCTAAATGACTAGGAATTGCCTATTAATTTCCTCGTGGTGCTTCACATTGGAATAAACTTAACATTTTTCCCTTAAATCTGATCTAGTCAGAGAGCACTAAGAAACCTCTGTGTGAAGAAATGAACATAGGGAGGGAGTGGTCCCTTGGGGGCCATCCTGTGCCCATTGTAGAAGGTCCTCACTGTTCTGCAGGACTGTATCCCACTGAAATGCAAGGAACCCGACACACTGTGTCTGGGAAGGGAAGTCTTCCTTGGTAAGCAGTATTCACAGCTTGTGAGCAAGCAAAAATCCTAGAAAATACATATCAATTTGCCATTGTCTTATTTTTTTTTCTTGATTCCTAGATTAGTAGCAGTTTTGACGTCTCAGGTTGTTTCTTCTGCACCAAGGTGAGTGTTAGACAGCCAGGGGAGGCATATGGCCTTATAATAGATGTGCTACTACGCATCTGTGCTCATGCTCCATGATGAGTTAATTCAACTTGGCTTGAGGGTCATGTTATTTATTCTTTATTTCCTTTTATTTATGCTAATATTTGAAAGAAAAAAAAGCATGTTGTTTATTTCTAAAGAAGGATAAGTTGCAAATAAATTACAAAGCTTATAAATCAAGTGGGAATGATTGCTGAAGCTGAACATGTAGAATTTTTTTTAGCTCAAAGGCTCTCTTTAATTTGTTCATGACCATCTGTAATTTTCACCTCTGAGACTCACATTTTCAAGTCTGACCATTGGTCACATTTTTTTTTAAAAGTGCGAGAAAAAGTGATTTAGTAATTCCTAAGAAGGGGAAAAGTGCAAACTCCATGCTTTCTGATTAAAAAGGGATGGAAATGTTCTTATGATACTATAGCTGCAGACAAAAACTTCAAAATCAGCAAAAAAAAAGTGTCTTCACTGAAGACAAAAGCTTGTGGATGTCCTGGTGAAAACTTATTTGCTTTTGCCTCAGGATCAGACTCTGCCTAGGCTCAGTTAGTTTTAAAGTGCTCTTGTGGTACTCTTAACAACAAATGCCCACTGAAGACTTTACTGTGTCCATTGTGTCTCCTGTATATGAATTATTTTTGTGAACTGTTTGTCTGGCACATGCAGTAGTGGAGGGCACTGTGCATGTGTATTTGAAGTAGAGAAAATGGTATGGCAGAAGTAGGCAGGTTTCATTGGTGCTGCAGCATTATGATCTCTGCTTTAATAGTTGCCTTGGCATTCTGAAGGATCAAAATGCTATGGAAATACAAGTTATAATGTAGTTATATAAAATTAGAGCCGCAGTAAAAATGAGAGTGGGCTAGAGCCAGGAGAGGATACATGAGAAAACAGTTCCTAAAGTGAAACATGGATTAAATGTTCATTTAAACAGGTTGCTGTGTAGCTTTGGACTGACCACAAGCATGTTAAGGCAGCATTCAGCTCCTCTGTAAAACATTGCTGGTCCACAGGAAGAGTTTGTTGCATTAAGTAATTTATGGGGTGCTAAGAAGTTCCTTAAGCTATTATTAAAAACACACAAAATCTTCCCTGGTTAGGACTCTAGTAACTCAGACTTCTAACTAAGCAGAACTGATAGGGCAGGCCTTTTGATGTTTAATGAGTTCTGAAGCAGATGTGAGATGTGATAGACAGGGGAGCCGGGATGATTTAGTGCTCATGGAACAAAATGATGAGATCCCCCCCTGAAAAAGAAAATGTAGCTAAAAAGGACAGGTTTTCTGGTATTTTGGGTTTTTTTCCTTCTTCCCCCTTCTTCCTTCTTGGTGCATGTGTTTTTGATTTCCTCACCCCGTGCCTCTCAGTGCTGGCTTGTTTCCATTCAAACACACACAGAACACTGAAAACTAATTAGCCCTGGATGCAGCCACAGGAAGTTAGGCTGCCAAGTCCCCTTTCCCCCACAATTCCTCAACTTTCTCAGCTTGCCTCAGGCCAAGGGCCTTGCACTGGGCCTCTCTGTGTAGGTTGCCAGGTCTAATTTTACAATTTCCCTTCACCTTATCAAGTGTGCCCCAGGCCCAACAAGGGGGAAAGGATCAGAGCCAATGTTGTGTTGTGGGTCTTTCTCCCCCACACCCAGTCCACACCCACCTCTTTTCTTTTCTGCATCAGTTTTGGGAGTCTTGGTTGTATCTAGTTTCGGTGTTGACTTGTTAATCTGACCTTTGCTAATGCTTTTTAAAGCAACTAAAGAGAGCTTCACCATCTTGTAAAACTTGAAAGTCCCTCCTCTCCAAGAGCTTCTCTTGAAGGTTAACAAATTTTCCCAAGAGCCAGAAGAGTACAGGTGTCAACCATTTTCAGGAATCTCATTTCAAAGCAGAGCCCACCACAATCCCAATGCGAGAAGCCAGAGTCTGATTAGAGGAACACAGCAGGCTGGATGCCAGCCTATAGTGGGCAGAGTCGTGACATGTGCAACTCAACTAGAAATTACCAGCACGGCTGCAAAGTTATCACGGGCTGGGAGCATATTGGGGTTGTCTTCTCTATTCTTATGCTTGGTTGCTGTGGGACATTGAGCAAAAGTCACTTCAGCACTTTTGACATGCCTTTCTAAGCTGGTTATTCCAGGACATAACCCCTACAGAGTGTACTTTGAGCTTTGTGGATAAAAGGCACTGAAATACGACACCTATTATCAAATCACCATGGAAAGAGTTGGAGAAGGAGAGGCATCGGGCAAATGAAGCCCCCTTCCTCCTTCTATGGTACAGAGGAGCGGAATCTCTTGGCCCTGTTGGACTGTTGCCCATCCAGTCCAGTGTCCAGAGCCCAAAAGTCTTCAGAAGAAGATTTGAGGATCCCGTGATATGATAGCTGAGGAAAGAGAAAAGGATGGTTTGACCTTGTGTCCCAGTGCCATTAAGATCTCCAGGACTTGGGAAGTGGCAGAAGCCCTCAAGTACAAAACATTTGCTGTTGTTGCCTGTGGCAGCTGAGGATGTTCTTGGTCTTTTTCAATTGGTGTTAAGTTTTGAGCTGTGCCTGTTTCCTGAAGCAATGCGCTCCACAGTGTAATTGTGTGTTGTGTGACCATCCTCTTTCCATTGATGGCCTCTGTGAATGTCTGGAGAAACTCATGCAGCATCTGCTGGTGCTGCACCTGCTCTGTAGACAGAGAACTCCAGCAGGCATGGCTGAGAGAGGGGGATTATCTGGGAACCAGCTCTAAATCAACTCAGAGTTTGAAAAGAACCTGAAGAAAAATATTAAGTACAGGGCTAAGAACTGCTGCTGTAGGAAAGGAAGAATATCCTATTTATATTCTTAATATTCTTATTTCATTCTTCCCTGATGCAAGACTTGAGAAGAGTTTTGCAGCTAAGTTACATTTTAAACACATTTACTATCTTGCCTTTCAATTCCATGAATGTTCTTCCTGTAGAGCAGGTGGAGGCATCTGACGTAGAACAACATGTGGGGGGCCATGCCTGCTGCCAGTCTCTTTTCACAGCCTGCAAAATGCCTGTTACGCTGTTGTATTTAACTTTTCATATATTATGTAAGTGTTAGAGACAACCAGAGAAGTGACTTCACTGCATAGGCACACTGTTCTGAGTGGAAACCAAGCAGGAGCACAAAAATATGATGTTTTAGAGTCCAGTTCAGAACATTCTTAAATGTGTGGTGTATAACATGTGACTAGTCCATTCAAATGAAAGGGACTACTCTGGTGACAGCTGTAATGCTAAGTTCAAATAGCTCATTGAGCTCAGGCAACCTAGATAAATTTTAGGGAAAAAAACAACTGTCTTTGACAGACAATCCTGCTCATCAGATGTCAGATATCAGTGTAGCATAAATTCTGTTGGGCAGTCTGTTTTTCCCTCTGCATCTAGACCTGGCACAAGTGACTCCCAGTGTGTTTGGCCGGTCCCTATTACAACACTGACAAATATAAATTTGGCAGGGTTGTAGAACTAGCAGCTCACTAGCTGACCTGTATGCTCTTCCTCTGGATCCAAGTTTCAAGAGTTCTTGCACGAAAATAGCCTCTTAGTTTTTTAATCTCTGCCTGAGTGTCAGGACTCTTGGCCAAGATTATCACATCACTATTGGTTGCTCTAAAGGAATCTCTAAACCCCAGTGAGAACTAATCAGCAGGACCACATGTGTCTTAAAAGAACGAAAGAAAGACCATTTATGCAAACATCCATATTTCTTTTGCTGAAATTCTGCATTGTGCAGGATGCCTCCCAGACCCAAGCTGGCACCAGTGCCAACTTGGGCCGGTTTGACAGTGCCAAGCGCCTCCTACAATCTGCCATCAGGAACCTGGACTGGTGAGTTTTGTTTGCCAGGGAAAAGGGCTGGCGTTGGTGTTCAGGGGTTTGTGGTGCTAAGTGGCTATCTGTCTGCTAGGGTTCTGAAAACCAGGCTGCCCCTGCCCCATTCGTCACTCTGCCCTTCACCCCTCCCCATCCCACCCCTTCCCCGTCACTCCCCCCACCGCCCGGCTGTGAGTCCCTGCAGCAGCACATGGGAACCTGAACACAAGCTTTGGGATGACACACAGACATTGTGGGCTGAGGAAAGAAGACGGGGGGGCTTGACAGGTGGAGGTATGAGACTGAGGATTAGGGGTGCAAAGGACACAGTCTACTAGGTAGGGTTAGGGTACAGGTGCAACCCAAGCGCCTCCTACAATCTGCCATCAGGAACCTGGACTGGTGAGTTTTGTTTGCCAGGGAAAAGGGCTGGCGTTGGTGTTCAGGGGTTTGTGGTGCTAAGTGGCTATCTGTCTGCTAGGGTTCTGAAAACCAGGCTGCCCCTGCCCCATTCGTCACTCTGCCCTTCACCCCTCCCCATCCCCCCCCTTCCCCGTCACTCCCCCCACCGCCCGGCTGTGAGTCCCTGCAGCAGCACATGGGAACCTGAACACAAGCTTTGGGATGACACACAGACATTGTGGGCTGAGGAAAGAAGACGGGGGGGCTTGACAGGTGGAGGTATGAGACTGAGGATTAGGGGTGCAAAGGACACAGTCTACTAGGTAGGGTTAGGGTACAGGTGCAACCCTAATGGTGGGACAGCCCCAGAACCCTCCCAGCAGGTGCAGGCACTCACCCCAATTAATAGGTAGAGACGATGTTTGGAGGCCACAGAGTTACAGGTAGGGGTTGAACAGTTTTTTAGGGTTTTTTTTAGGTTTTTTTTTCAGTAATTTTAAAGGATATTTTAGGGGTTTTTTTTGCAGGAGTTTTTTAGGAATTCTCTGGGAATGTTTAGGATGCCTTTAGGGCTTTTTCAGGGCTGTTATAAGAATTTTTTAGTGTGTTTTAAGGGCTGTCTTCCTACTAAGTGGAATTGTTGGGGTGCTCTTGGGGCTCTTTTAGGACTATTTAGAAATTTTTAAAAGGCTCTTTGGGGATTTTTAGGGGGTATTTTAGGGGCTTTTTAAAAGTAGGGTATTTTTAGGTGTTTGTGGGGTGTTTAGGACACTTGGAAAACTAGGGCTTTTTTGGGGAATTGATAGGGTTGTTTTTGGGGTCCTTTCAGGGCATGACAGAGGCTGAGGGGCAGCTTGAGGGGCACTGTGGGAGCTTGAGGGTGGCAGAGGCTGGAAACTGGGGGAGGAACAGGGAGAGGGGACAGTGGGTGACACACAGATGCTGAGGGTGGCAGGGGCAGCTGGAGGTTGACACTGAGAAGCTGGGGGCTGACGGGCAAAGGAGAGGGATTAAGGGTGACACACAGGAGCTGAGGGGCAGATGAGAGAGGGCTTGAGGGGCATGGGGGGGCTTGAGGGTGACAGACAGGGCCTGAGGGGTAAAGGGAGAGGGCTTGAGGGCTGGACAGTCCAGTGGAGATCAGGGCTACAGGATACAGCTTATGAGGCATGGTTATGGTACAGCTGCACCACCCCTTAGCCCAGCCCTAACCTCACCCTAACCAGCCCCCCTAACAACAGCCTTTTCCCCCAACACCAGCACAACACAGCAATCCTAACAGTGAGACCAGGAACCCTCCTGGTGGGACAAGACAGCAACCCTCACACCAGGACAACAACAGAACTCTCAGAGGACAAGATCCACTGCAAAAAGTTAGGGAAGACATCTGAGGGTTAGAAAGAAGCAGGTGGGGCTTGGAGGCTGAGCAGGTTTTTTTCAGGACTTTTTCATAACTTCTAAGGATATATAGGGGATTCTTGAAGGCTTCTTAGGACATTTTTGGCTTTGCATTAGCCTAAGGCAGTGTTTACTACCTAGGGTTACAGCTAGGGTTAGGTTTTTGAAACCACAAAGGCCAGAGCTCCCGGCACACTGCAGCTGCAAAAGGCATCCCAAGGGGAACACAAAACTGCCAAGACCTGCCGTCCTCCACAGCTTTTTCCTTGGAATCAGCCTTAGCCCTAGGCTGCATTTACTGCTAGGGTTAGGATTAGGATTCAGCCTAGGGTTAGGCTTTTTAAACCAGAGAGCCTAGACCTCCAGGAACACTGCAACTGCAGAAGGAATCCCAAGGGTAAGCCAAAACTGCCACAACATGCCTTCTACGACAGCTTCTTCCTTGGAACCAGCTTGTGGCCCGGAGTGGCCGGCTGGCTCCTGAAAGTCCGCATTGCACAGGATGCCTCCCAGACCCCAGCTGGCACCAGTGCCAACTTGGGCAGGTTTGACAGTGCCAAGTGACTCCTGCCGTCTGCCATCAGGAACCTGGGCTGGTGACTTTTGATTCCCAGGGAAATGGGCTGGCGTTGTATTTGGGGACCTGTGACCCAGAGTGGCTGGAAGGCTGCTGAAATTCCGCATTGCGCAGGATGCCTCCCAGACTCAAGCTGGCACCACTTGCAACTCGGGCTGCTTTGACAGTGCCAAGTGGCTCCTGCAATCTGCCACCAGAAACTTGGACTGGTGAGTTTTCTTTTCCAGGGAAAAGGGTAGGCATTTAGGTTTGGGTACCTGAGGAACTGAGTAGCCAGCTGGCTCCTGAAATTCCACATTGCACAGGGTTCCTCCCAGACCCAAGCTGGCATCAGTGCCAACTTGGGCTGGTTTGACAGTGCCAAGTGGCTCCTGCAATCTGCCATCAGGAACCTGGCCTGGTGAGTTTTGTTTCCCTGGGAAAAAGGCCTGTGTTTGTGTTCGGGGGCCTGTGGCCAGGAGTGGCCGGCTGGCTCCTAAATTTTGGCATTGTGCAGGATGCCTCCCAGACTCAATCTGGAACCAGTGCCAGCTCGGGCTTGTTTGACAGTGCCGAGTGGCTCCTGCAATCTGCCATCAGCAACCTTGACAGGCAAGTTTTGTTTTCCAGGGAAAAAGGCCAGTGTTTGTGTTCGGTGCGCTGTTGCCTCGAGTGTCCGGCTGGCTGCTGAAATTGCTCTTTGCGCAGGATGCCTCCCAGACCCCAGCTGCCACATATGTCAACTTGGGCTGGTTTGACAGGGCCAAGTGGCTTCTGCAAACTGACACCAGGAACCAGGACAGATGAGTTTTGATTCCCAGGGAAATGGACTGGCGTTGCTGTTCAGGGACCTGTGGACCGGAGTCGCCGGCTGCTGAAGTTTGGCATTGCACAGGATGCCTCCCAGACCCCAGCTGGCACCAGTGCCAACTTGGGCTGGTTTGACAGTGCCAAGTGACTCCTGCAAACTGACACCCGGAACCTAGGCTGCTGAGTTTTGTTTCCTGGGGAAAAGGCCTGAACAGTTGCTCAGGGACCGGAGTCTCAAAATGGCCGGCTGCCTGCTGAAATTCTGCATTGCGCCGTTTGCCTTCCAGAGCCGAGCTGGCACCACTGCCAACTCGGGCTGCTTTGACAGTGCTAGTTGGCTCCTGCAATCTGCCCTCAGGAACCTGGGCTAGTGAGTTTTGTTTGCCAGGGAAAAGGGCTGGTGTTCTTTTGTTCAGCGGCCTGTGGCTCGGAGTGGCTGGCTGCTTGCTGAAATTCCGCATTGCGGAGGATGCCTGCCAAACCGAAGCTCGCACCACTACCAACTTGGGCTGGTTTAAAAGTGCCTAGTGCCTCCTGGAATCTGTCATTAGGAGCCTGGCCTAGTGAGTTTTGTTTCCCAGGGAAAAGAGCTGGCATTGATGTTCAGGAGCCTTTTGTCCGGAGTGGCCAGGAGCAGAGCAGTGCAGTAATGGAGCACTTGATCAAGATTATTTCTGATTTCTGCTTTGCAGTTTTCTTAGAAGTATTGATAGTATAATGTCCTACAATCCTGAAACATAGCACACCTGTTTTGTGTCTCTTTTCTGAGATTGGATTCCTATAGTTTGGCTCATTTTTCAGAATTCTTCATTTTTTCTGTAAAGCCAAATGAGAAAAACAGAAGTTCAACATGGGAAATTTTCTTCCTTTCATATTTGTGATATCAAAGAAGTGCCTATATTTTACTAGAGTCCTAGCAAAATGAGCCCATGTGGCTGGTCCTAGAGGTATGACATTTACCTGATTACAAGTATAACAAGCTAAATAATTTCCATCCACACTTTTCTAAAACTCAGAAAGAATTTTCTACTGAAAATGGACAATTACTCAAAATAATCCTTATCTCTTTAAGTTGTTCACCTATTCTTCTTAAAACTGAAACAAAAAAATTCAGAGGACATTTCTGAGTTCTTTGTGGCTAGGATTTATAACCTTTTGTCAGTGCTTTAAAAGTGCTTGCCTTGCCTTGCTTTGCCTTGCCTCATCTTGCTTTCCCTCTTTAGTTTGTCCTTTTTCTCAGTGATAGGCTTTTAAAAAGCAAATGTTTGACATCCTCCTGTCAAGTTTCTCCCTCAGAAATCTTCACATTTCTAGGGGTATTACTGTAGAAGTTGCAGTCTGTCCACTTTTGATAATTCTGTGGAGGAGAAATACAGATGTATCCACTGGTGATGCCTGAGTATGGTGAACAGCTTCAACAGAGTGCACATGGTTGAGTTTGAGGAGATGAAATTGCCAGATTTTAATGTCTTAACACAGCAATCAAATTTTAAAACGTGAGAAGCTGATCTCTCACCTCTGAATTTGTGATTAATTATAGTCTTTCTCCAGTTAAATAGGCCTGAATATACAAGATCTCAATTATCTTTCTGTGCAGTCTTGCAAATTAGTCCAGGTTCCTTCAAGATTCTTCTAATCTAATACAGAAGATGATGATCTCTGAAGCCCTTTCTCTGGAAAGTGTATTTGTGAATGAGTTTACAGAGACTCACCAGAATAAAATTTCTGCTACATTTTGCCATTAAAATCTATGTGTATGAATGGTCTAGATCAGGACTAGGGAACAGGGAAGGACAAAATTCATATTCCCCAAACTTATCAAGCCCCTCCCCCCAAAATCAAGAAAATGACATAATAATGACCACAAACCACTTTCAAATTGCTGCAGTTGGATGTATTATCTTTTTTCTCACCCTCTCATTTTTTTGTTGTATACTAGAGCTGGTTGAGTGTTGAATTTTATTTGATTTGGGCACTTTCCCAAGGAACTTGGATTCTTTCAGTAAAGAATCAATGTGTGCACAGAAAATAAGCCTTGCAGTGCAAAATATCTGGTTTATGGAGTTTACTTGATGCCTCGCTTCTCCCCAGTTTTCATATTTTTGTCTCTTACAGTATCTGTCTTACCACCAGCCCTTTCCTGGTGCATGACTGTGCCGGAGCTTTAAGAAGTTATCTAGGGCTACACACTAGAGAGGCACAGGGGCCTGAGTGACCCAACAAAGGTGAAAGCCAACACTGGTCAATAGAACTGTCATTAGTGATGATTCTGGTATCTAATATCCCATGGGTGTTTTACAAAGATACATTGCATTTATTTACTTTTACATTATATTTCTGGTGCTTAACCAGTCACAAAAGAACAGTTGCATGGTGTACAATGTGGTAGACAGGAACTAGAGAGAGAAAAATATTTATGCTGGTATATGAAAAGCAAATTTAAAAAAACCAATATCTCAAGAAAGTGAAATCAAAAGATTAATTACTACTGTAATTAATTACTACTGTAATTACTACTGTTAGGGGAAAACAAAGAGACCTCTCTAGTGCAGCTGATATCCTTAGAAAGTCTTTGATGTCGCTGTCATCTGGGCTCCCATTTCTGAGAAACTATCTGTCTCGTTCTCAAATATATCCATGCATATATACATGGCTTTTTATTTTTGAATCACATGAAATAATTTATTATAAACTAGAAAATAACTTCCAAATGCCCTTTTTTGCCTGCAGTCTTCTGAGAACATGTGGGGAAGATAGTACATAGTTTTCTTACAAAGAAAATGAAAATGTCATTGTTTTCCCCAAATGAATTTGAAAAATTGATTTTGAAAAAATGCATATTTGAGATCAACCCCTCCCATATCAATACATCAGAGGAGTAACCAGTCACCTCTGCAGAAACATTTATTATTTCCCATCATCTTGCATTGTTTAAAGATGAGACATCATACTCTGCAAAAGGCAGAACTTCCTCTTCTCTCCACTTTAATTGCATTTCTGTTCTCAGTATTACATAACTTTAAAGGCATGTTATAAATATTGTTCTGCATCATAGATCATGTCTATAATTTATACAGCAGTTTCACGTAGGCATAGTGTCCTAAAGAACAAGTTAAACATGGGAATTTAAAATAAAAGGGGCCAATATGCCCATTTGAAAGACATTTGGTGCTTTTTTCCCCCCAGAAGCCAATTTGGTGTATTTTGCGTAGCATGGTAATTCTTCAAAGTCAGATTAGAAAGGTTTGATAATTTTGTTGGAGTCAGAAAAAGATTTTTAATGGAATTTCCCCCTCCATGTCCATAATGTCATGTAATTATTTTTGTTGTATTATTTTAAATTCAAGATGAAATCATGTTTAATTGCACCCACAGTGAGGTAACCAGATTAACGATAGTGGGGAATGCCACACTCTAACCAGGGCAGATGTGTGAGAACAACCAACTTCACTCCTCGAGTTTTACATAGTAGAGCAAGAAAGAGGAGTGCTGCAGGTACAGACATTTGCTCTTTTCACAATTTGCTCCAGCAAGGTATAAGTTAAACTCCTATGGCAGAGAATAGGGTCATAATGCAAAGACATCTTACTGCTTATTGCAAATTGTGCTCATTGGCAACCTTGCAATCCAGCCTACATTTTTCCATTTGTTTATGAAATCATAGCTAGGCAAACTGTCACTTTTATCATTCAGAGTATGAATATACTGCCATTTGTCTCCCAGTTGAATCTTTTTAAGTCTACTGTGGATGATTCACTGTAATTTTGAACTTTAGTAAAGAAGAGAAACATGTATTTAAATAACAATTCTTTTTTCTAAAAATAGCCTTACTATTTAGCATATCAAATGCTCAGACCATCCACTTTCTTGCAGAGTAGAAGTTCTGAAAAGCTTTATCCAGGAAGATAAATTTTTTGACATCTTCATTTCTAAAGCACATTTCAATATCTCTGAATTATGTTTTCTTGGGGATTTTTTTAAACCCTATTTCATTATTAAAATAATTTTGTGTACTGCATTACAAGCTATGTAGTTCAAACTCTCTCTTAGAGGTTGAGTTCCCTGGCTGGACAACATCTTTCCATGATGTGCTCAAAATCTAATGATTCCCAGGACAAACTTTCTCAGGAAAGGAGGAGAAGGGGAAGCACGTAT
Source organism: Geospiza fortis (assembly GCF_000277835.1). Lineage (NCBI taxonomy): Eukaryota > Metazoa > Chordata > Aves > Passeriformes > Thraupidae > Geospiza > Geospiza fortis. The sequence goes on from NW_005054320.1 coordinate 7,280,918, forward strand.
GGAGATGGGATGGATCTCATCTGATGGTTTCAGTACAAAGCATAAGAAAGCAATGATGGCTTTGTTGATGGCACAGACCTGGGGACATCATGAGTACAAAAAAGGGCATATTTTACACAGGAAAAAAAAGAGGATATAAATACTGGTGCATGGAAAGGGGAGGACAAGATTGTTTCAGAGCAGGATAAAACCTGAGGGTTTACTTGATTGCATGTTGGCTGTGAGTTGCCAGTGGGATATGAATGGGGAGAAAACATATGTCATCCTATAGTGTCCTGAAGCATTTCTACCAGATGTTGACTTTTAATATCATGATACAAGAGTTCAGTGAGAACACAGTTCATGCCTGGCAAAGCCTAAACTGGAAGTAAATTTGCAGAGGGTGCCTTGCTGGCACAGTTGGAAGCAGAAAACCTGTCTTATGTGTGGACACCAAGATAATTTGACTTTTTTAACTGAATTTTCAGAAGACCAGGAAGAAAATACACATATTTTCTGTGCATAATCCAGGGCTGAGCAGCCAGGGTACAGAAGAGCTGTATAAGCTGAGCGACCATCCTGGCACAAGAACAAATGGCTCTGAGCAAACATGTGCTGTGAATTGGAAGAGTGAGGAAAAGCATCAGTAGGAATAATGGAAACTGGAAGCTGAACAAACTCTAAGATGTAGCTGGTAGATATTTTAAAAGGATTACATGATGTGATTGCCTGCTTTGGTGATTGGGGAGGTTCATTATGGTTCTGCTTTCTGCTTCCTTTCAGCCAGTGTAGCCCTTTCCTGGACACCAGCCCTTGGAAACAAAGGCTGAGAGAGACGTCGTGAGATGAGATGTGTGCCCACACATCGATCACATGGGCTGTACCAGAGGTCCCCTTGCACATCTGAAAGGATGGAGATCATCCCGTTGTGTCTCAGTGGACTGCTTTGGGCAGTCATTCAGCATCTGCCCTAGGTTTGCCAGGAGCTGGGTAGAAAACTTCCACTTCATGTTCTCCATATAGCTGCTGTCTAGCAGTTGACATCACCTAAATGCCCACAGTCCTGGCTCTCCCCTCAAAAGGCAGTGTGATTAGGGAAAAAATAAACCAAACCTCCTCCCTAATCCCCCTCATCCCTAGAAAAAATGCAGAAGTCAAAAGTCTTAATGAATTTTGTCAACTGAAGAGCAGCAACCCATCCTGAGGCCTCATAATTTGTTACGGGTACTTAATTGCAGCGTTGGTTTTCTGTGTTTTTGATTGGGTGGGAAGCCTGCAATTCCTCTTAAGGCTCTGTAAAGAACTTTGTGACATGTGGTAATGCTGGGGAGAATAAAGACCGGGAAACATATGTGGCTAGCAGGCAGGGCCAGTTGTCCTCCTCCTGCCAAAGTAGGCTGCCTTCATATGTGTTTCTGGCAGGGAGCTGCATGACACCTCTGGTTCGCTCCCATGTCTTTCCAAGAGTAACAGAGATTTCTTCTTTGCAAAGGAAAAATGAAATCATGACAAAAAGTAATAAAAGCCATCATCCCGAGGCACTCGAAGGAGTATAAGACAAGAGTTGGTAGGTTTCTAGCACAGAATTATTTCTTTGCAGATTATTACTGGTTAATGTATTTTATAATTTTGTATTTTATTTTGAAGTGTTTCATTTCTTTAAGGTTGTGACCTTCAGCATGCTGACAGCATAAGTGGATGATCTTACCCTGTTTTGTATGGTCCAGTTGTCCTTATGAATATTTCAAATACTATAAGCTGCTCCTAAGGTACTTTGAGACTAGAGTTTACTAATTAAATTTTTGACTAATTAAATGTTGACTTTTCCCTTTAGCAGTGTTTGCACTCAGGGGGGCAATGGTAGTTTCCCTGCAGTGCAGAAGGAGCTGGCAGCAAGGTGGGTGGTGGTGTACCAGAGCTTTCCTGCAGCACAAATCATGGGAAGATGGGCGTCCCAAGCCCTCAAAAGTGATTAGCCCATCCACTTTTAAATATTTATGGATGTATGATTCTTACAATGGCATAAACTCTCTTTCCC
>NW_005054320.1:7282944-7289085 GCF_000277835.1 Geospiza fortis
CATAAAATCCTCTCTGAGAAAATTACTTTTTATTTCTTTCTCTTTCCTCAGGAGGGTCTTCACTTCCCCAGCCTCTCAACATCTCTTTGTTCTTTTTCTTCTGACCTTTACAGTCCTCTATGGTTCTTAAAATCCTACTACACCACCAGAGTCCCCTGAGATCCCTGTCAGCCCTTCCTTGCACACAGCATGCACACAAGTTTTTGTAACTACTTCCTCTTTATTCTCTGCGGTTTCCCCACGCATCCCTATTTTCCTTCTGTCTCATCCTCCTCCTCCATGTTTTATGATCTCTTTGCTAGCGCAAAGTAGTCCCCAGTAACATATTTACTACTCTTTTAATAATTCCTAATGATTTAAATGTCATGAGAGGCAGGACTTGCCTAAATAAGTGATAATTCAAAGATGAGATCCTAATTCTCTCTTTAAAAATACAATCCAATTTGTCTTCCTCCCCAGCTTTGCCAAAACGACAAACCAGTCTGTCTTACGTTTCATATATATGATCTCATGTCAGAGCAGAAGTTTTCTGGAAAATTTGAGACAAATTGGATGAGGCATTTTTGGACTTGTAGAGAAACTGAAGCATCCTTTAAAAGATTTTATTTTACACTTTTTTTTTTTTGGCATGTCATGACTCAAAAGCACATGGGCTGGAAAATTCCAGATCTGCCTAAATCTTGGGGTTTCTCCCCACAGTCTAGGTTTTCAGGTTCTTCTTGGGGCCCAGAGAATAAAATCAATGAAAGGGACAGCACTTTTTGGTTGGCTGTCTTTCTCCCTTCCCTGACTGAGCTGTGGTGTGTACCAAGGGACAGCCTTCCATGTAATTACTCATCACCTCTCAATTCCAGAAACCAAGGGTTAGGGAATGACCTGGGCCAAACTGAGCCAAGCCCATAGTTTTCAATGTCAGCATTTTTTATGGTTACTGAATGTTGGTTTTTGAATGGTTTATCAATAGATGGTTTTTCAGCTTGAATTCTGATTCAGTAGTTCTGATTTTTTTTTACTAATACAATATTTTTTTCTCCCAGTAAAATAAAACATTTTTTCAAGATGACTTTTTTTTCCTTCAATACTAAAGCAGAGAAATAATTTAAATTCAGTGAATTGTTTTTTAGTCTTAAGACTATTACCTGCAGGCAAATTTCAAAACAAAATATTTTGTGGAAAAATGAAAATGTTTATCAAGAAAATGTCAAAATTATTTCTTTCCTGTCCCCCCCCCACCTCACTCTCCCCTGCAAAATTTTTCAGTGTGGATTTATGTCTTGATTAACCCCAAATGATATTTTTCTGGGCAAATAGGTTAATTATTTGTACCAATGTACTTTGTAGCTCCATTTTACAGTGTTTTTCTCAGTGATGATCTCATCACTGACTGTCACCTCTGACTAGTTTGGTTAAAGTTTGAAGTTGAAATAAACCTATGGATGCCTTTAGGAACTTTGCTTGCTGATTTTTATGAGCCTGAAGAAGAAGCCCACCCCAGCCAGCTATGACAAATATTTTTGTAGCTTCCCTTTTTGGATACAGCATAGGTTGAATTCTCAGTGCATATGGGGGAATTTACCCAAGCAGTTTTAAACACAGAGAAGGTGACTAGGAGCTTGGTATTTCTTCCATGATAGTGCCATAAATTCAAAGATTGAGAGGGTTTTGTTTGCTGTAGTTGAGGATCACAGGTGGTCTCCCTGTGCAAGCAGCAAACTATTAGTTTGGTTTTTATTCTTGCTAAAATCAGTTCCTATCAGAAGTAGAGGAAATGTGCATAGAATGCTAAAAATAAAACATAAAATACTATAAAATGTGCATTCTTTTATCTTGGGAGTGAGAACAGTGGAAAGGAAACTCTCCATTTTTTCTTTCTCCATTTTTCCTCCTCCTCTCTTGTATGAGCCCTGGGATAACTCATGAGTGCCACGGGTATGGTCTGCCACGAGGGCCTGAGCTATGGGAGGAGCAAAGCTGGAAGCAAGGCTTGCATTAATTTTTTATTACACACAAGTTGACAGTGATGGGCAATGTGGTGTAGTGCTGCCAGGAGAACAGTGTGACTGTCAGGGTAGAACATGATCACAGCTGCCAACACAGATTTCATGTCCTACCCTGGTATATAAATCAGGTCTTGCACTGGCCTTTTGCATAAGATTAATTTTATTCTAGAAAGGAGTGACATTTCTTCCACAGAAAAATGAGCACTCCAACAGTCTAAATTAAATTAAAATTAAGAAAATACCATTCATGTCTGAAGAATGAAAAATAATGGTAAAAGACTAGAGTTTAAAGTAAGTAGGCTTAATGGAAATTCAGTGAGGTAATGTACAAATCTAAAACCTCAGTGAGGTCAAGGTGTCAGCAATCTGTAGGCTGTTTTCCTCTTGTTGCATGTCTTCCATTTTCAGTAATGAAAACAACCCACACAGATCTACAATCCCTATGTACATTAATAAGATGAGCCATCAATGTCCACTGTATGTGATTTAAGAACATCTTAAGCTCCCACCCAGGACATGTGGACATCTACATAACCAAAAACTCTCTTCCAGCTCTTGTATCTATGGCAAAATCCTGACCTTTACAGCTCACAAAAGGAACAAAGATTCCCAGATTCCCATTTAAACTCCCCCTTCCATGTACTGAAAATATTAAAACAATTTAATCTCCTTACAATTCCCAGTAGTGCCCTTTAAATCAGCTTTTCATTGGGAATTGAATACATACTTTCTGTAACATAAACTGAAATCTGGGAATTGTGGGCTGCCAGCAAAATATGAAGGTATGCTCAGATATATAAGATATGACAATATTTAATATATATTAAATTTAACAGGTGCTATGATCTCCTGCGTAGATACACAATATTCAAAGGTGTACTCCAGAGAACTCTACATTCCCTGCTGGTTCTGCATTTCTGTCCTTTGCAGCATATTCTTATCTCTAATCTTACCTCCCATTTCTTATAATCCAGATTTGTTTTATTTAGGCAACATTATCCATATTTTTATCAAGTTCCTAAATTACAGGCAACATATGCAACCTTAGCTCTGGCTTCCCAGAGGTGTTAGTTGGGGTAATTGCAGACTGTTTACCTAAGCTTTGAGAGAAACAGAATGAAACTTGGATGTCACATTTCTCACCCGGTCAGAAAAGCTCTTCCTCTCACATGCTTTCTATTTGAAACTTATGTGGAGAAACTATTAGGGAAAAGGTGGATGGGAAGAAAGAATACTCTTATTTTTTTAAGAGCTCCTTAGTCAGTGAAGAGCCATCCATTGCTACCTTGATCGGGGATGTAAAGCATGTCAATGTGTCCACATTCTAAAATTTACACATTCTAAAAATTACAGGTCTTTCTGTGAAGACATGGTTCTTGATTGCCACTTACAGCACCCACACATTCATTTCACTGATGCTGCAAGGTCCCAGGCAGTGACCTTTAGTTTGTTTAATGTCTCACCCACTCAGGCATTAATAGAGACATCATCCCCATACGCATGATCGCGCTCCACGTTCTCTGAGCATACGATGCACACCCTCATTCATTCAGCACTCCCACATCCACCCATCCTTCTGCAGCTCAAGGAAGTCACAGTGAGCTTTCCAGGCCAGCTTTCAGTGGGGATCTGCCAGCTGGTGAGAAGCAGGCTCTCTGAAAGTTTGTTTTCCCTTTTCAGTCAAAGGAGGATCACTTACTGGGAGAACTATGTGAGAGGAAAATGTCATCATCTCAGTGAGCTAAAAAGAACGATATTTTGCTCTCTGCCTGGTTCAGTATTTTTAAAAAGGGACATGATGATGATGCACTGTACACAGAAGGAAGGAGGCTGCTCAACACAAAAAGAGAGACACTTCTACACATAAAGAAGATGCATGAGGTTAAAAGCTGAAGATCAGCCTATTAAAAACAGAAGAGGTAAAATAAAAACTAAACCCCTGTAAACACAGGACACTAATGATATTCCCAGATATTTTAAAGCCCAGAGTAACCTCTACAATATTTGTAGTGTAGGCTTTTCTGTAAGATAGGCCAAGGATTGGTGGTTCTGTCAATAGAATGGTGTCTTCTGCTTTATCTCTAAATTAGCTGTTAGAAATACATTCAATTTTTTATTTGAAAATGTCAGCTGATTAAGTGTTTCTTGGGTAAGTGCCTTCATGGACAAGAATATTATCTAATTTATTCTCTGAGATGATCTTCTTCAGTTTCCAGTCATCAATTTCCTTTTGCTTTTATCTGTCTTTCACTGGGTATCTTTTGCCCATCAACATACTTTCAATAATTTCATGACAGTTAACTTCCACTCATATAAATTAACCAGGATGATGTTTTTTTGCTTCAAAGAAGACCATGTCACTGAAGTTCGTATGAAATGTTTGAAATCGTTGAGTTTCCTTTCCAAACCTAACTTCCTACAATTCTGTGGTGAACAGGACTTCAAATGAAATCTTTCTATCAAGATGCAGTCTCATTCTAAAACATTGAAATGTCTTTGTCAGAGGTATCTTGAACACCAGATAGAACCTGTTTTTAAACCTACAAAGAAACAGGAATTAAGCACTTTTGAAATGTGTTAGATCATGCTCCATGATCAGAATGATACCTCAGAAAGAGTTAATCCCATTCCATGTAGTTGTCCAGCAGGGGGCCTGGGTACAGATAACACTAGTTGCCTTGAGAGGAGAAAAATGCTGATCTGAGAATGCACATTATATGAGGAGTGTGGAGGTGTATAAATTCTGGGTGTTGGATGCATAAGTTGCATCCTTTGTGTGGGAATCTGGTGCTTTTGTGGATTTCATTGGTTTATGGATGATGTGAACTGGTGAGTCCATTTACTGCAACAATGGGCAGGTTTCAGGCCTCTGCAATCCTGCTGGGAAAGGTGTCATATGTATTAGCTACCAGAAAAGAAAACCCAAAAAAAGTTAAAGATTCCTTAATCCTGGATCCAGTCAAGATAATTTCAGAATCACCAACAATATTGCCAGCCGTCTGTGGAAGACACACACCTCTGACAGCCAGAGGTGCACTGGTCCAATCACACTCCAAATTTATGAAGCTTTCCTCTAGAAATATGAGTGTTCCATAAAAATTTCTGTAAGCATTTTGTAATAAGGCATCAACATCCATATATAGAGCAGAGGTGCTAACCCTTCCAAGGGATTAGCTTAAGTTGAGCCGCAATAATAGCATTTAGTTTTTATAAATCAATAGGGCATGTATTTTAAGGAATGTATGTTGTATGACATTTTGCAACTCTGGCACAAGAGGCCTGGTGTTTGAAAGCCAAATCTGATCCAATTGAGATTGGGTATGAAACATGTGCATGGCTGTGGAGTCAGTTAACTACTGAAGGAACTTACTTAGGCATATGGTGGAATTTCCAGTAGTTGGAGACTTTAAATCAAGTCTTTGAGCACATGGAAAGGTTGGGTATTGGGACTGGTGTAGGGAGAAATGTTTTAGATAATTTGTTTTGTCTTTACATTCTAGTAAAACCTACAAGGCAAAAAGATGACAGGAAATCAAGCTAGCCTCATTTGTTGGGAAAACACAATTCACATAGAATGAATAAACATCCTGTGGTTCTGAAGTGGAAGAAGGAGAGAAAGTGAGGATAAAATGTGGAGAAAAATATTTTTGTTTTATTATTTTGGTGGGGTATGCCTAGGCAGCATAGGGTGCCTACTGTATAAAACAAATAAAATGAAAGAAAGCATGGTATAAAGAGTTGTGTCCAGTATGGTGGATATCCCTGCCACATGGAGAAATGAAATTTATATTTGGTGATATGACTTGCTTCTTCCAGGTGGTTGTGCTGGTTTTGAAGCTTGAGGAGGTGTGTAGACACTGCAGACACAGACCTGATGCTGGCAATTCCCTATATGTTCTCACAGACCTCCCACCTGGGCATTATTTTGTGGCAGGATTTCCAGCCATTGTAAATACACCTCTGAATGGATGTGTCCCAGCCCACCACTTACACACTGCAGATGTGTGATGGTTCCATTACGGACAACCAGCAGGCAAAATGGGAACACAACAGAATGTAATCATCTGTAGCACCCTCAATGCTATTTGCTGTTGCAAACCACTGATAACCAAAAGAGCAAAACACAGATAATCACAGACTA
>NW_005054320.1:7289098-7292933 GCF_000277835.1 Geospiza fortis
TCTGATTCTCACTCTCATAGCATATTCACATTGTGATGCTGCCCTGTCAAATATTTTGTCTCTAAATTCTACACATGTTTTTCCAACGTGATTTTTTTAAGCTGCAAATTATGCATCTGTCTATCGCAGAACTTGTTAGTTAATTGAAAAACAATTAGAATACCATGGAGCTAGACAGAAAATGGCAGCAAAATTGACTAAGAAGCTGAGATTACTGGAAAAATGAATATATATGGATTGAAAACCTTCCTGAGACCCACAGTGAATATATTAGTTGTCATTTTTAATTACATTTGGCACTTCAAGACCTACCAGTAATTGCCTGAACAAAGAAAGGGAATGCTCCATGCAGGAAACTCAAGAACATGGCCAGAGTGCTGGGGGAAAGACAGTTATTATACTAAAGTGAGTACTTCAGGAAAACCTTCCTAAGGCAGGAAAAATGTTACATGAGGGGCTTATTAATTAAACAATTGGATGTCTCCAGAACAGGAAATGTAATGGAAATGAGTACAGCACTTAATTAAAACTAAATAAACAAATACATGTACAAGAAACTCATATGAGCAAAAAGTTTTGTGGTTGGTATTCTGTTACATCTATCAGGACCCACAGAAGGCATAGATGTAGCAAGTCACAATGTAAATCTAGAGACAAATTCTCTGTCTGAGGAGTGTGGATATCCAGTTAAGAAACTTTACTGTGTTGCCATTAATTATGAAAGACTTGGCTGTTTTCTGAACTCACTTTCAACAGGGATATGCAGGACAAATGTTTGTTATCCAGTATTTTCGGTGTTCCCATTGTCTGCCTGACAACATATGTTAAAGTAGGAGTAAAAATTACAGAATCATCTTCGGTTGACCTTGAATGTTACCTAGCACAGAGGCTGCCAACAAGTTAAGAGGTTATTGGCAGAGTTACAAAAAACTGTAGGCCTCTACAGGATTTAAGATCAAAGTTGTAAACCTAAAGGGTTTAGAAATTTTTTTCAGTGACTTTAGTAGCCTGTGGTTGAGTTATAGCATATCCTTTGCAAATCTTTTCAGTTTTGATGTAAGGCGTTTTTGTAATGAAAAATACCTCACGTCTCCCCATAGGTGATTTCATTGTTTAATTAGAAATCCTTCCCAACCCAGATTTGTAACTCTCATAGTCTTTTCTTGCTAAACTAAAGAGCTCTTTCTTATCAGATACCTCTTCCCCACATATGTATTTGTTGTTAAGGTTCCAATCTCATCTCAAAACCTCTATTGGATAAGGTAGGTTTGCATTTCTTCCTTTCCCACTATACAGCAGATATTCCTGACCTCATATTGGTCATTAAATTATTTTCTGGATTTTTTTTGAATCCATTCCAATTTTGACCATTGTGTCATGAGTGTGGACGCCAGAACTAGAATCATTGCTTCAATCGCAATACTTTAGCTGTGGGTATAAACTCTTCAGCTGCCTATTTCTCTGTAGAAATTAGAAAAATGAGAGACACACAGTTGTGTAGGCAACTCCAGGAAGAAATGCAGAAGTGCCTGATCTCCAGTCCTCCAAGATGTCTCTGGGAAAAGCCATCCTCTTGTCAAAGATGGTAGAGGGAGCCTAGAGAGACCAGCTTCCCTAAGCTGAGGTTAGCCTTAGTAAGAAACCTCGGAGCTAAAAATTGCTTTGCCCATATTGTCACTACATGATTATCTAGCAGTGTGTAGACAGATTTTCTTAGGCAGCTGATTCAGACAGAATCAGATTTACTCTTTGGCCATGAACCAGGTTCCTGGTTCAAGAACTTTCCTGACAGTTTTCCACGTGGGATGTTATTCTGATTCATGTTTGGTCTGCAGCAATAATTCAGTCCCTCCATACAGTAATCTTATGCTTTTCTAGCTTGTGTTCTTGGAAGATCTCAAAAATACTATAAATATTCATTGATTTACATTCAGGATGATCTAAGGAAGAAGGTAAATGTATCTGCCTTAATAAGATTCTTCTGAGCCTTGTTTTAATATTACATGTGAGGTCAGTTTCCGAGAGGGAAATAGAGCCAGTTTCTCATGCAAACTATTGAGTCCATCATATCTCTCTACTTGATATTAGAATTATTGTGCTCTGCACTGAAAATTCCTCTCCTTCTTTGTCTGTGTAAGTAGCCAACCCTATTGCTATAGTACACAAATACTTGGCTATATGCTGGAAAGGAACTTCCAAGAATGTTAGTGTGGCCCCTTTTTACAACAGGAGGGTTTTTTCCCCTCTCAGCATTCAAAAGAAGAAGGAAATACGGAAATAACTTCCCCAAAAGCATAATGGAATATTCCTGGTTCGTACATTTCTCCTTTTGGACCCCGCCCCCTTGGCTAGAAGAGGAAAAACTTCAAAAGGAGGAGGCAGGGAGTTCTTTTTCAGTACATTTGTCTAAGCTGTGGTCCTTCATGCTATGAGACACCTCTCAAGCAGCTTCAGCAAGAATTTTCTTTCTGCTCCCTTCCACATCCTCCTTTATTCCTACCTCCTTCTCCCCTCCTCACTTTCTTTCATGTGGATCAAGGCCTGGAAAATGACAAGCCATTTGATTAATAGATACAGAAAGTCTTCTTATGTAATTTATTTGCTTTCTGCACCTGACTAGAATCACTAGGTTTATCTGGAAAAGAAAATATATCGTCCTTCCTGACTCCAAGTGGCAGCAGAGAGAGCTGAGCATGTGATATCAAGCTGCGCATGGAAAGCAAACAAAACGCCATTTCTGTATTTTGTAAGCATCTCAGGTCATAAAAGTGTCAGCACACTATATTTCTTGCTGGGATCCTCTCTGTTTTATTATCTGAGCCCTTTCCATTGTGTTGAATGTGCAAGGAGAGTCTCCAAAGCAGGCAACATCTGTTTCCCTGCCATGTTTTGATAATCAACTCCATATTCCTTCCAAGTCTCTCACTCACATATTCCAATCAAACTCAATGAGGGCTTCAACAGTGAGGACACTTCCTTATCTCCCTTCCCCCAGACTCTCCATCTATCATTCTCACATGCTGGCTCACTAAATGCTGATGCAAGAAGCCTGTTCTTACACTTGGGTAACACACTCGTAACCCCTCCAATTTGTTTTGTTTGCCTAAGTTTAATTGCTGTAAGGATGCCTGCCTTGTCGTCCTTGATGGGGGAGAGGTCGGAGGAAGGAAGCAGGTGGGACATCTGACTGATTTTCACTTTGGTACCTGTGGAGAACAGTTTTCCAATGCAGTTTTAGATGTGTTTCCCAGTTTTCTTCCCTCAAGAGGAAGTTTCTTCCCCTCTTTCTCAGTTCCCAATTGCTAAATCAATCTCTCTGTCTTTTTCCAAGAGATCTGTTTTACCATTTATGCAGGAATTTCAATCTGTGGATGGGGATTCTGCCAATAAGAATCAATTAATCAATTGTCTTTTGCCTGTATTGCACTTAGAGGATATCTGGCACACTGAGATTTGGGAATACAGAAATGTAAGTTTCATTGAACTATGAGTTGTTTTTCCAGTGACGTTTTGTATTCACTTTCACAGGATCTGTTTGTGCCCTTGTGCAGAACAGCATTGAACAGTCATAGGATGATGCAACCAGTGTTGCAGTTAAGATACAGAAATGGCATTCTGTACAAGAGAATTGTATTTATTTATTTATTTAAACTGTAGATTTCCACCACCACAGGTAACTCATCCATCCATCCATCCATCCACAGCAAAGCCATGTTGTGAACCCACATGGCAAAACATCCCGAAATATCTCCTAGATCTGGGGGAGACTGGACTTCATACTTGCCTTGGTTCTTGACAGTTCCTCTTGCAGCTTGATTAATAGGTGTGGGAAAGA
>NW_005054320.1:7292943-7314651 GCF_000277835.1 Geospiza fortis
TGAGGACTGAATAAAGAAGAAAAACAAAAGAAACTGGCTCCTTGCAGAGTACCTGTCACCAAAGATGACTTCAGGAAACAAAAGATAAGAGTGAGGAAAAGTGGAGAGAAGTGATGGATGGACATAGCTCAGGTAGGAGCCAGACATGGAAGATCCCAGTCTTTATTGGTGGGCCCACAGAGAAAACTGTGAGTGCAAAGGCAGAACGTTGTGAGAAATTGCAGTGCTCAGGCAGCTGCAAAACAGGAGTGTCCTAGAAAGGGGGTAGGAATCCCTGAGGAAATAAAAGGTGGGAGAGAAGAAAGGGAGCTGCAGTAAGGTGGGAGAATCAGATGGTGCAGGGTATGAATAGCCTGAATGGGAATCATGGACAGGGAGAGAGAAATAAAAAACAGTGGTCAGGAAGAGAAGGAGGTAATAGAAAATTGTGGTGGAGATCCACAGAGTGCTGTGTAGGAAAAAGAGGTAGGACAGGTAAGGAAAGAAGATAAAGAGCGTGAGTGAACATGGGGGTGCCCATAAAAGGCAGAAAGAGAGGGGGAGCAGAGATCACAGCAGAAACTTCCTGTCAGGGATCCAGGAACAGAATACACAGTCCCACAGCTGAGGTTACTCATTCACAGCTTTTGCTTATGTTTCATACACCCTGTATTTATTAGATTTTTTTTTCTTCTTTTTTTTAATATGAATGCTATCTTCCCTATCTTCATGATCAGAAATGTATTTACATAATATATTATTTCCTGTTTTTCTAAACACTATTTAGAATTTTTTATGTTATTTTAGTAATAAAATATTTATGTATGATTAGATCCATACTTATGTATGATTTGAGCTAGCTAAAACTATTTCCTAGGCTGGCTTCTTAATTCCAATTCCACTATATAAAAGTGTGAATGGCCTCATTAGTTTTATTGGTATCATTTGCCATAATGTTTTTAATAAGTTCATTGGGAAATTTCTAGTATTAGACTGTTCTATTTAATACAGTATTTTTAAAAGTGCATAGTAATTCGCTTCACCCTTTTATACCTTTTAATAAAATACACAGCAGCAAGTTTGCATTAATGAAATCAAATATTTCAGCTTGAAAGTGAATCATTGCCTAGAGAAAGTGCCTAAAGAAAGCATTTCAGTTATCTTGAATTAAAATTTGAGAGTGGGGTGGGGGGGAATGTCCTGTCCTACCCTGTTCCTTTAAAACCACAGGATAGGAAAAACAGCATGAAAAACCTTGGATTGGATATCTGGGCACAAAAAGCCTTTGGGAGGACACTGCACCTCTGAAATGGGAGGTGGGAGAGAAGGTGACTGTGTGTGACACTTTCCAAAGGCTGCTCAGCTGAACATTCAACAAGAGGCTCCTGAGCATCAATTTGTTAAATTTGTAAATGTATTCACTCTCATTGTAGAAGAAACCACATATCTAGACAGTATCAGGAACTGAATGAGATTATAGGGAAATGTGGATCCTGTTACTGGGAGTTAGTGACTTCAGTTTTTATTCATGGATATTTCAGATGTGCTCACCAGGAAACACAATCCAATAAAAGGCAATGTACTGTGCAGTGGTACAAGAAGAGTTGATTGCAAGACATATTGACTCAGGGCTTAGCTCTGCAATGGCTGTAAAAGCAAGAGCCAAGGAACATTGAAATTCCAAGTGCAGCTTGGCCTCAACTTGCTATGTGGTCCCTTACACAATATAATGATGCCACAAGGGTTTGCCCTGTCTCGATCTCATGTGCTTGACCTTCCCAGTTTTGTCCCCCATGCTTTGATGACTCTTCTGCCCTTTCTGCTGCATTTGGGAACCTCTGTCTTGCCCCTGCCTTCCACACAGCTCTCTGCAATGCTCCTCCCTACCCACAGGAACTTTACAACCTTCCTGTACATTTCGTTGTCCCTTCATCTTTTTGTCCTTTATGGGTTTCTACATTAAGTTTGAACCAAGAGGCAGTTGCAGTGCTTTAACTGGGAGATGTCAGATCACCAGTTCTAGTGTCTGGGCCTGGCTGTTGATTAATATTTAGGATAGGCGCAGGCTATGGTTTTTTTGCAGGCAAGTTCCCATTCCATTTGAATAGGCAGTTTTTATTGACTATGCATGATTGATAACAGCAGAAACTAATCTGGAAAACCTGAGAAAAGCAATTATAATGCTATTAAAAGCAAAGAAAGTATTGTGTCTAATTCCTATTCTATTTAAAAATATTTACTCATAAGTCCTATGTGCCAGTCATTTGTGGTGCAGCATCACAACATCTGCGATTTTATAGTCCAGACAAACTAACTCTCACTGGGAGAAAAGCTCTAGCCATGTTTTGCAGTTAGGAGTGTGCCACCTTACAACCTGTGCCACTTTAGGATGGGCTCCTGGCAAACTTTCTGCGCTTCTGATCTTGCCTTCTGCTGCAGCTGCTTGCCCACAGCATATACATCATTTGGCTGCCTAAATCCAGTGCTGTCTTTGAGCCTTGATGCTGTGCATCTGAGCTCACCTGTCAAAGGATAAGTAGCACTAAGATCTACAGTATGGAAACATGAAGAGAAAGTAGACTTTGTCAGACAGAAGCTTTTAAAATAGATTTCAGTAATGTGTGAGATGAATGGGAAGAGTGAGGGCAGTAGGTGGAGCAAATATGACATGAGAGCTTTAACACAGGGCCAGATTCAAATGTGCCTTACATGCCCCCCTGAGTACCCCCTGCTCCTGTCCTGCACTGCAGGAAGCCAGCCACACTGCCTCCTACTTTCTCCCTTCTCCCGGTCACCAATGCAAGCATGTCACTTTCACATTCTTCCTGTCCTCACCTCATCTGGATTCCACCTGCCTGAGGTCAGTGAGATGAATCAGAGCAGCCTTCAAGCAGTTTTAGCTTTTAGGAGGCACTTTCAGGCAGGCAGACTGGGAAGTGCTAAGAGCGCTTTGCTGCTAAGGTTTCACAGTGCTAAGCTGCTTTGTCCTGTCTCTTTTTTAGGATTATGTCAATCATGTTGTAACTCTGGACTCGGACCTTTGGCTTTAGTAGCAATTTAAAATGCTTTGTCAATAACAGGCAATCTGAAAACTGCCCGAAAACCGGCTTACAATCTACAGCTCTCCAGAATTTTGCAGAACACATTGCGCACTGAACAATAATATTGATATTTTCTAGATTTTTGGGTAAGAGAGTGAGGCTCAAGTTTATCATGTCTGCAGGCATGAGGGTACCACGCAGGTTGATGGGAATAGAGAAAGCTCAAGAATCAGAGAGTAGGTAACTGGGTGACAAAATGAAATCCTAGTTGGGAAAAGATAAGAACCAGTACATATGGGGAAAACTATCTAAAGTACATTATTCACCAAGGGAGCCATGGGAATATGTAGGCTAAGGAAAAGACCTAAGTTTGAGAGAAGCCTGTAAATTACACATGAGTTTCCAGTGTGTCAGCAACAGAGTTTGGGGTGCATACACAAATGATACCACATGAGAGAACATGACAGTAAACCCCCTCTCTACATGCCTGCTGTGCCTGCACCTGAAAATTTTAAGGGCTTTGAAGGCAAGTGGAATTGTGCCAATGAACACCAGCTGAGTGTCTGCCTGTTGGGTTTGGTTATAGGGGTGTCATTAGAAATCATTATTGACAAATTGGGCAATTCCACACAACAGGAACAAAAGTTATTACTCAGATGGCAAGGCCCACACCTGTAAATGTATATACATATATGATACTACGTATGTTTGTGGAATGGTTGGGTTTGCATAGATTTGCATAAGAACAAACGTCTGTGAACAAACATGGGTATGGGAGCAATGTTGGGGCGGTGCTATGCTCCCTTGGCATGCCTTTTGTAGTTGCAGCATCCCTGGAACTCTGGGCTTTCTGGTTTTTTCAAGCCTAACCCTAAGCAGAGCAGTAAAAGCAGCCTTTTGCTGAGGTGACCAACACATGGGTTGTGCCAAGAAGAAAGGTGTGGAGGAAGCAAGCTTTGGGCAGTGGGATGTTCTTTTTTTGCAGTGAAATGGACCAAACCTTGCCAAAATTATATTCATTGAAATCCCGAAATCAGGGAATTAAGTGAAATAAAGAGAACTGGAGAAGAAATTGATTAAATGAACTACTAAAAATACCTAAAATAAACAACAACAACAAGAAAAAATCCAAAGTGAAAACAATAAAAAGGAATGGGATGACATGAAGTGCAGGGAAATGGGCTGAACCATGCTGAATTGATCCTCATTGAAATCACAAGATTTCATTTCCTTTCACGAAATAAATAATTTCATTTTGTGAAAGGACGTGAAATCTAAAAGAGAAAAAAATGAAACAAACTGACTGGGATGGACTTACAATGAAAAGAAATTTGTTTGAGAGAAACACAAAAATAAAATCTGAAAAGAAGTGGTTGTAATCAAATATAAGGACATGACATGGAGTGCTCCTGTTTGGATGCCTTTTGTAATTGCAATGTCCCTGGAGCTCTAGGCTTTGTTGTTTTCTCAAGCCTAACCCTAAGTGTAACCCTAAGCCTACGTGCATCATTAAATGACACATTTTGTTGAGGCGTCAAGTGCATGGACGACACTGAGCTGAAAGGTGTGGAAGGAGCAATACTGGGGCAGTGCTGTTCTCCCCTTGTCCTATCTTTCGTAGCTGCAGTGTCCCCAGACTTCTAGGGTGTTTGCATTTCTTAAGCCTAACCCTTTAAGCTTGTTTTCTCTCCATGTCTTAGTTATATAGAAGTTTAGATGTATACATATCAGTATAAGTGTCTAGATTTTTGTTGCTTAGTGTACGACAGTGAAGTGCCATGAAGCTCCAAACATTTTCCGTTTCATTTTTAAAGGTACACTGGCCTTTACAACTAGTCAAGGCCATTTAATGCCATGTCCCTTGAAATAAAATCCTGAAGATGAAAGTTCCCTGTCATTCTGTATAAGACTATCCAGGACCTGATTCAGAGCTCCGGAATTCAGTGAAAATCTTTCCATTGACTTCAAAGCATTTTCAGTCATTCCTAGATAATAGCACAAATGTCGCTTCTTTCTTTCTTTCTTTCCAGTTGGGTTGTCTGAAACTGCACAGTGTATGATTGAATCCCTATGTCCCTTGCATATCTTGCATGCCAGCTCCCTTTAACACATTCTGTGAAGCTGGTGATATTTAATGACACACTTGGTTGCTGTAGGCATCTTCTTTCCAATCTGGACCCCAGCTGCTTGAGGTCTAACAAATTGCTCTCAAAGGACAATGTGAAAGCAACATTTGATGTATCTACTCAGTTTAGCTGAGCACGTCTAAACAGATGACTATGAAACTTGGAGAGTTAATCTAGTTTCAGGCACAGAAGCCTCAGCAGCAGACCAGTGATTACAAACTTAACTGTTCATTAAGCTTGATAAAGGTAGATATTTTTCTTGTTTCTAGTGTTTATAATACAGAAGAGTCATAATGCTGAAGTGCCTACAGAGAATTTAACCACTTAACTGTCAGAGACCCAGATGACCCACATCACATACACAGACGAATGTGAATACATGACCAAGTCTGCAGCAAGGCTTTTACTCTCAGAAAATGACAAACTTATAAAGTCTGCACTCAAAAAAAACCATGCTAAAGACAGATAAACTCCTGGTGAAAACTCCTTGAGTTTCTGTCATGTTTTGTTGCCCCCAGATGATGCCAGAGGCCAATATAGGGTAATTCATCTTTGTATATGAAATGGGAAATAAAAATCCTGGAGCTACCTCTCTGGTGTCTCTGAAGCTGTTCAGTCTCTCCATCACCTGACTGATGCCAATGCCCTCCAGATAGTATTTAGCTACTATTTAGATCCTATTGTTAGCTCTGGAAACACAAAGTCTGCTAGTTTCATTAACATTTGATATCCTTATAACAAAAACTTCAAGGAAGTGGAATTGTCTATCACAAATAAATTATGTCAGGTTTTTTTCAGGGGATTCAGTACCACCCCTGAAGCTGGTCTAACCTGTAGGTAGTTCTCCTCAATTCACAGACAATGTTTCTCTCTAAAAGTGTACAATCCACCTGTGCTGTCAGCCTCCTCACTTGGACATTTCTATTGCATGTGACAGTGCAAAAAGACATCACTAAGTAATATTGATGTCTAATGAATGCAAAGAGCTGAAGTGGAAAAATACATACAAGAGGAGGCAAGACTATTTGCCCTTGTCATGCTGGCTGACTGGTGATTAAAAAAAGAACGAGGTTAAACAAAGTAGATGAGAGGTCAGTGTATTCCCCATCATAGGGGCAAAATAGCAGCATGGCTTACTAATAAACCTGGAAAGAAACAAATAAGAAAGCCTTCATATGTAGAAACACTCTCCAAATACCACAAGCACTGATGGGGAGGAAATGAGAGGCTGAGCAGGTGGGATGGGTGAGAGCGCCTCTAGCCAATCCAACAATAACTTCTGGACACGGATTTCAGACTCCACTCTGAAATTTGGACGTTCTCAGAAGCTTCTCTGACCATGCCAGACAGGCCTGCTTTTGTGTTTCCATATCAGTCTCAGACACGTGTAGGCAGATGAAGTATTTACTCTGTCACAGCTTCACACTCTCTTTTTTGAATTAATCCACATCTCCTAGAGAAGCGCTGTGCCATCATTTTCACTGTCTTTGTGAAACTGAGTGCCCAGTCTTCCAATGTGAAATCCCCTCTCAAAGGTAATAGGAATTATGAAATAATTATGGACTATGACCTGTGGTGAACAGGAACATCTTCCATAACTGAGGGCTTAGAGGTGGACATCAGACAAAATCACGCATAATCTTTTGCAGACCAGAGCAGAAGAGAAAAGAACAGACAGCAGTGGAATGCACTTAAGAGAAATAGATACACAGATGAAAGAAAAAAGCCTTGATATTTAAAATATTTATTGTCTTAAAAGGCATGAAAACTGATACTAGCCATTAACTAATAGACGTTCTGCCTTTGTGATGCAGCTTACATCCCTAACTAAAACCACATCTCTCTTCTGACTTTGTCTGAAGCCAGGTGCACAGATGATTAAACTTTGGTCCAGCTGTAAGGAGAGTGTCTCCATCCTGTCCTCTCCTCTAAGCACACACCATCTGTATGATACTTATTCATCTCCTTTTGCTGGGCTGACATACTGAGCCCATATTCTTCCAGCACCAGTTGTCCTCGCACTGTCAAGCTGTGCAAATGGAAAGGATCTAAGCCTAAGGGAGTAACTGGCTCTGGGAGAAGGCTCCTGCTGTATTAAAGCAGTATTAACTGCTCTGCTTTAACCTTGATGTTGTTCATACACCTTTTCACAAAAGAGATTTGGGGCTCTCACTATTCACTGTTTCCATCATGACTTATACATCTGTATTTACCATATTGAAACACTGTGCTGCTGTGAATGTCCTCTGTGCGAATCAGAAAGGGAAGAGGTTGGCTTTGTATCTCTAAGCATATGGATTCCTTGTAATGAGCGGAGTGATTGCTTAAAGCATTTTTATTTTATTTTCTGAACATAATTTTTGAGCCCCTGTTCCTGTGTCATAGGCCTGCTTGTAGCAGGAAATTATAAACCCAGACCCTGTCTCTTTGAGGAAAGGATAGGTGGAGAAAAAGACTTCAAATACATGTATGTTTTTCATAAAAAGATAAGACAGCTACTTTAAGTGTGCTGAACATACCAGAGAATAGAAACAGATTCAAATTTTTTTTCTTTTGTTTGCTTCTTCCTCTGGTCTAAGCCACAGAGCCTAACCAGATCAAATGTATGCAATAGGTTTGACCCACATGCAAATGTTATTCAGACCTGGGTCCAATTCTATCACCCAGGTTTTTCACTCTAGCAGATATTGAACCACACAAGAGGCATTCAAACTTCCATTTCAAGAAGTTCCTCTAAAGCATGTCACTATTGACTAACCTTACCCTTTATTCTCCCTTCATTTCCTCTAAAATGCAAAAAGGCATTTTCTTCCTCATTTTTCACAAGACTTTAGGATCTGTTTTCTGTTGAGGATGGTGCCTTCTAGATGTGATTCTGCCCTGTACGTCCCAGGATTATTTCAGGGAGGATGGACTCGGGCTGCACAGGGCACAGGTCTCGAATGGAAAAACTTTGAGAAGAGCAGATAGAGAGCAGAGAAAACACCTGGTGGATTCTACAAATAAAGAGGCTGATGGTGGAGATTCAACACTGCTTGTTGAATATATCTTGTCAGGAGAGAGCATCATCCTTTACCTCACATCACCCACAACTGGTGTCCCTCCAAGAACAATGCTTGAGAACCCAGAAGGACGAGGATAGATCGGTGCTCTCTCTGCTTTACCAGTAGATCACCCACCAGTACTGCATTAGTTTCCATCTTTCAGTCTGATTAGAATCTAGGCTGTGATAAGCCTAGGCCAGGTCACACAGCCATGCCAAAATTTCTAGAGATGAGAAAAAAATTGAAGTGTTGACAAGAAGGTGACTGTTTGCCAATAGCATTCTGTCAAGTGTTCTACACCATTGTTTGGATGCCATAAATAGTATATTCTGCAGGACATTGTCCCTTGATAAAAATAGAAGCTCCAAGTGAAAGAACATCCAGAGAAGCGAACTGTTAAAGGTGAGATAGAGTATGGAAATTATGAGCTATGCTTTGCAGCCACTTGCTAGCCACAAAGTCCTTGCTTTCCTCAGCCACCTAAGAAATTTTGTAGGGAAAAACTGTAATTCAAGTACAATTACAAACATGTATAAATTATAACAAATAAATAAATATTTGGTTAGTGGGTTAGCAGACAGATGTAGGTGTAAAAGAAAAGTAGGACAGCATATCATAGAAAGGATTCTTCTAGAAGCACCAAGTTCCATATCAAGATAGCTTTTAGTGAAATCTTACAGTAAATAGGGCAAGAAATATTTTCCATAATGAACAATTCACACGTAAATGTAACAAACATATTCAGTCATGGGGTTTTTTTGTTTTGCTCAGTAATGGGCAATAAATTGTTAAACCTGTAACTGCTCACTCTGTCACATGTAAACCACAGTCCAAACATGGGATTAAAAATAGATAAAAAATAGATTTGGTTTTATCTAAAATTTACCTTAGGGTCATTCTTGGAATCCAACCTTAATTCTGCTCTGAGAAAGGCTGTATCTCCTCTTCTCTCCTGCACGGAGCTGGGTGAAAAATGGGAAACCACTGCAAACTGATTAAGAATAATGAGACATAAAAACTTTATGGTGACATTATTAGTGAGATGATTTACTATACTTGAGATTATAATGCTTTCACAGGGGAAAGAATGGGCCTTGCTGGAGGAAAAGTAAGCAGGAGAGCTATGCAGTAGCCAACAAGTAAGAAACATTTCCCACCAACACCCAAACTAACAGGGCAATGGCCAAACTTCAGGCTTCAAAAATAACACAGCTGGAAAATCCATTGAACATTTACAAAGATCTCAGTACAGAAAAAGGGAGAGAAGATGAATGTACAGGGCTGTGAGTGGGTTCTTTTTCCAAGTAGATATGTTGTTCTGCTAGATTAGAAACTTTTTACTCTAAGGTTTTTTTTAGTTTCAAGAAATAATCCTCTTCATTGGGGCAGATGCTTGACTGGAAGATAGGACTGCCCTTGCTTCTGGAAGGAGCAGAGCAGGAAGTGCTACAGGGAATTAAGCCACAGCAAGAAGTTCTGGTGTCCTTCAGGCCAGCCTGAGGAACATTTCACAGGCTCTTACACCTGCCCCTCATACAAACTTTGCCAAGGCTCTGGCCTCCATGAAAAGGCTTTGGAAAGGGCTGCTTTTAAAACTTCTGCCATAGACCCTTCTTGCTAATAGGAACCAGCAGAAATGACGTGCATGGAATCTGTGTAAATGGTGAAAGAATACTACATTTGCAAAATAATGATTCAGCTTTGTTGTAAGTGTTCTGTCTAAAAGATTTTTTCAATAGGCTGAGAAGACTGATAAGAAATTGATTCCTAGAGCAATCACATGTATTATTTTCTGCATATACTTATCTTTGTTACAAAAATTCAATACCAGAGAAAGCAAGCAAAATACAAAGTCTATTTTCTCCATTATACCTCAGTTAGCATAGTACTGTATCTTCCCCTGCTACAGTAAAATAAAAGATAAGACCAGCCCTAAGGAGCTGGAAAAAGAACTGGAAATTTAATTCACAGACAAATTAGCTGCATTGCATTTAATATTCCCAGTGAGGAAATGAAGAGAAAATTATTCTGCTCCCACTCTCCACAAATTCACCAGAGGGAATGATAACCCTTAATTAAAGAAGACTGATTGCTTTTTTTCCCCCCCCAAGCTTTCACTTACCCTAAAATAAAATGATGAGAAATAAATGGTGCACATAAAAAAATATAAAAACCTCACTGGAAATGCTGTAGTCATTCAAATTTCTCATTGTGGTAGGTATTACGTTCTAAAGAGCTCTTTAATAATCTAGCAGGAGAGGAGTTCAAATTGGACAAATCCATTCAAGAAAACAAACAAAACCCAAGGAATTATTTCCCTTACTTCAGGACTCATAATTTTGGATAGTTTGCAAGTATACAGCCTTTTTTTTTCCTGCATAAAGACTATGTTTAAATATGAAGAAAACAGGAAGATCTGGATGAAGAAGGAGATGGATGACAAAGGAGGAAGGAGCCTAGGACTAGAACTATGTTGATGACACCTTGGCATGGTCAGACGAAATTGAATAGGAAACACAGGCTAAACAGCAGAACTGATCCTAATGCAAGCTTAACAAAGAAGTGTGGTTGTGCCTAGAGAGCTCCAAACTGCTAAAATATTTGTTAATATTTAAGGAATATTTGTCAATATTTAAGGAGATGTGAACTAAAACCCTTATTTGCATCTCGTTTATAAAGAATGTTCATCTTTCCATTTGTTTAAAAATGCAAAATAGAGGAGTTGGAAAGTCTAGTTAGAGAGAAGACATGTCAGTACCTTCTACTGCACGCTTAGACCAAGAAGGAACTCTGAAGAGTCTGATGGCAAGGGGGCCTTTGATAATGGGTAGGTAAGGTAGAGGATGACTCTTGCATGACTTGTTTCTCCTGGCCTGAATGTAGCCATGGTGCTGCCTTAGACTGCTCAGTCTAATGCTAATGACACTGTATTGACAGTCTCTGACACATTTCCCACAGCATTCTACTGGGGGAACTGTTACAGATCTTTTCCAACCCAAACTTCTAGGATTCTATGTAAGAAAGAGGTCTATGAAAACTGTTATCCTTCTTTGATCCAAGATACTTTTAGCTCCGGCACAAATCCTTGTGCAGCTTCTCTGGAGACATCTGCTCTGAAAAATATGTATTGCTACTTTCTGTTTCCTTTGTTTCAATTAATTCTTTTTCATAAACTTCCTTCTTATACATTGGCTATTTAGGGTACTTATCAGGCAGATTCTGTCTACAGGCTGTCCTTGACAATCTGCTGATGATCCTTTCAGAGATATGCAAGGAAAGCTCTCAGAGAAGACTTCTCTTTACACAAAGATTTTTACTCACTTGAAGTATATTCTATTTCTTCACACATGAAGAATGACTTCTGTACTGAATGCTAACGATTTGTCAACAGCAGAATTTGCCCTCTGACACAAGCACGCTCTGGTCTTCTTACACCATGAACAGTAATTCAGGGTTTCTATCCTTGATTTCTGCTTGGTATCATCTGACTCCAGCAGCTTGTAATAAATATTTCACTTTGTCTATTTGAAACAAAATCTTATCCACAATTACTTTGACTTTAGATGTATCTTCTGCAATTTCCCGCTATGAAAATTTTTCCCTTTTCTTCCCAGTGAAAAACACTGCAGAATGGCTTAATGTCTCTCATTTTTGTCTAATCACTAGCTGGCTGTGCAAAGCCCCTAGCAAGATTTTTCTCCAGACATTTTTTGATGAAGTACTAGTTTTGATTTCTTCAGCTAGTTCTCCTCAAACTCTTCTAGGATTTTTGCTTTTAATCTGCCTGACAACACTATTCTTTTCATTTTATTGGTTTGGATACAATAGACATGTTTTTGGAAATTGCCTTTTTGCTGCTAATAAACTTGCTTACTTGGCTGTTCATATGTGCTGGCTCCTTTAATGCATTCTCCGGCCTTTCTCAATAGGTCATACGCAGCGGTGTTATGCTTCCAGTCTGCTGTTCTTCAGAAGTTTCCATGCTGTTTGCTAGGATTTCTCTTTGTTGACCTTTCTAGATTCTTTTTAACAAGCTCCCTCATTCCTGCATAACTTTTCTTGAAGTGGAGGACAATGTCCCCGGCGTATTTGGCCTGCAGTGCTCCTCTAGAGCTGGTGAAGCTGAGCCCTCTGTGGTCACTGTCACAGAGTGAAGCTGCCATTAGAAGGGCTAGAGCCACAAAGCTGAGGACTGCCTTTGCTCCTGTGGGCTCAGACCAGATGCTCCATGAAATAATTGCTGACAGAGCCCAAAAATGTCATCTCTCTTTCATCTGCTGGTATGACATTTGTCAATCTACAGGAGGGCTGTTGATGTCTCCCATTGCTACTGTTTTTCCTGCTTCTCTGATTTCTTACAGTGCATTGAATTCAGGCCATTTTGCTATCCTGGGTCAGTAACATTATCTATCATAACAATAATCTTCTGTTTAGGCCTGGAATTTCAACCAGCACAGACTTCATGTAACTTGAGATGGTGAACTTGTAAATTTTTTTTTTGCTCATGAGCCTTTGATGAGGCAGAGCAATGCTCTGCCTCCTGCACAGTTTATCTCTGTATTTTATATCCTGGGTTTAGTGTCCCTTTAATAGTCTTTGCTCCAGGTTTCCAATATGTATGATTGATCAGCATCTGCATTTTGGATCGAACATTCTGCTTCCCTATTTCCTTCCTGAGATTTCACATGCTATGTGGAAGTGAGTGTAGCACTACTTTGGTTCTGTTATTGGCATCTTGTATAAAGTTCATTATGTTTGTTCTCCTTTGCCTGCTGGTTTACTTGCATCTTCTGGATTGTGATTTTCTTGAGGATGCAGAACTTCCCCATTTTTTTATCTCATAAGGATACTCATGTTGAACCTGGCCTTTTCCACACCTATCATCTTGCCCCAGCAACCTGGGTTTTCCAGCCTGTTGGGGTATATTTTAATTCCAAAATTACTGTCTGGAGCCTTCATTTTGCTAAGGATGTTTGCGAGTGTTTTCAATTTGCTGCAAGACCAAGCAATACCATGAAAGAGAGTTAGATATGTTGGATGTTTTCAAATCAGCTGGACTTGATGAAATTCCTGCTAGGATACTGGGAAGATTGACTGAAGTGATGCCAGCACTATTAGCTGCTATCTTTGAGGAACTATGAGGTACAGAGATAAATGTGTTGCCTCTTACATTTTTTTCAAGAATGAGGGAGCAGGGGAAGCAATAGTTGAGCCTCCAGAAGTCAACTACAAGGTGAGTGGCAACCAGGGTGGATTTATTAAGAACAAATCATACCAAACCAATCTAATATGTTCCTGTGATGGGACTCGTGGCAAGGGAAGAAAAGCAGACAGATTATTTTAAGGTTAGTGAGGCTTGAAACATTGTCTCATGTCTCACAGCTTCTAAGAAGCAAGCTAAGGAAATATTGTCCGTGTACAATTTTCAGCAGTTGAGAGCAATACAGACTGAAAAATATAATCAGACAGTAGTCCTTGATATTCAAAATTAATTTGATTATTGAGATCTCTATTGCTAACTTTTTAATTAATCAAATAACACAGAAAAAAAAACCCCACAGAATAGATTTGAAGAGTTTGAAATTAGTTTAAATGATCTTGATGACCTGGAGAAATAATCTGGAAAACCTAGTATGCAGTTTTGTGAGGAAAACATCTTCTGCCTTCAGCTCTCAATCACCAGCTGTTTGTGAGCTGGACAGCAGCATTGCAGGGAGGAATGTGGAGGCTGCAGAGTGTCCCAAGCTGAAAGCTTCATGCAAAGCTGCTGCAAAACAGAGAAACCCCTCAGTGGAACGTTGCCACAGATCAGTGGGCAAGCAGGGTCACACTGCCTCAGCTCAGCTGCTTCCCACTCTCAGCGTCAATGTCAGCCAGAAGAGTGGGCTGGTGGGGCTGGGGGCAGCCTCTGAACCCATACTGGGTTGAGAGCAAATTCTCTACTTTCAAGAGAGACTGAAGCTCTGCTGAGTGTCTAGACATTAGCAATAGTAGACAAACCAACTTCCAATACACCAGTAGAGGTTTGCTTCCTGAAGGCAGCAGTTCAGGTGTTCCAGAGCCCCGGGCTCAGCTTAAGCACTAATTCAGTCTCAAGGGTAAAAGCAGCATCTCATTTATACTTTTGAGTCCACAGTCTCATTAAGACTGAGATTGATTAAAATCTCCTTCTTTTCTGCCCTTCCACCACCACGAAATCTCAAGGCTGAGGTGGACCTGTCATGATAGAGATTGTTCATGACATTGTTGCTCACAGGCCTCCTTTATACCATAGCAGTTTTCTCTGCCTCTTTTTCTCTGAGGTGACTTCCAGGATGTATTAGGGTGTCTCTGTCATGTATTTGGGATTGAGTCTTTTTAAGTCATCTGCCACCTTTCAACATCTTCAGCAAAAAATGAGGGTTCTTTGCTATGTGGTTGATCTCTGAGATTTGAGACTTCTATTACCCTTAGCCTGACTCTTATCTGAGCTGAAGAGGAGATAAGACTACTTCTTTGTTTGGAAGAGATGAACAAAAGTGTTTGTCTCCTTTCTTCATCTCAGGATGAAATGGCACATCTGAAGAAATAAGTAAGGAACATACTGCTGAGTAATGAACACAAAAATACTGTCTATCATCACAGCTGAATAAACAGCAGTATTGGCAAAATCTGTCTCCTTTGTTCCGTATGAGGGCCAGAAGAGGACTCAGCTGGAAGATCGTGTCCCGTTCCTGGTGCTTTAATTAAGGGAGGATGTTGAACAGCTGGAGAGTCAGAGGACAGAACCTGGGATGACCAGAAGTCTAGAAAATCTGGTTCATGATGAAAAGCCAAAGGAATTTGCATAACTTGGTTTAGAAAAGAGACAATAGAGGGGGTGGCCCATTGATGAACTTTAAATATTTTAAAAATAGACATAAAGAGAAAGGGACTGAATCTTTTTTGTGCCCATTATGGGTGGAAAACAAGTGAAATTACAGGAAGGGAGATCCAGATGACACATCTGTAAATTTTCATTGTATAGTCAATTGATGAAACTGGTTTTCTTTGGAAGAAGTGGCATCTCTATGAGCGGAGACAGGCATGAGTGTAGCTAATTCTGACTTCAGGAACAGGAGTGGACTGGATGGCTTCTCCTCTCCAGCCTACTTTTCCATTCTTCTGTGGATGTTATCCAGTGGCTGACAATGACTTAATCCTCACTGATTCCCAAATGATGATGCTGATAGCAGGATTACTCCCACTGCAAGCAGAAGCTACCAGGACTTTTTTCAGCTGATAGAATGGAAGGGGAACATCAAGAGCAGAGCACTCTTTGACTCAGACAGGGGCAGGTCCCAGGTATCTCTTGTTTCTGTTTTTAGTGTCCTCTGTGAATTTGAGCGAGCTACTGCTTTCACTGCTAGCACCATGGAACTTTAAAAGCCAGGCAAAGAAGGAAGGCCACAGCTACAGAAGCCTAGCTGGCCCAGCAGGCCAGGTAAGGCTAGGGACAAAATAATTCACAGCTAAACCTACGTTTATCATTATATATGTCAGGGTGTATCATGATTAATGTAATTTCCAGCTGCCTCTGACTCCCTGGCTTCAAGAGGGACAACTGTCCATGGAAATCAAGGGGAAAACCCCAAGCTGAGTCTTGTCTGATCTCTTCTGCTGCTGTGTGAGCTCAGTGGCTTTGGAGACAGCTTTGGCAGCAGCTGGTGAGAGCCAAAGGGTGTCTGGGAAACAGCTTCCACAGACCTTCCTCCCCAACTCCTTTCTTGCTCACCTCAAACTTTGCACCAATTTTTCATAAGGGCTATAAGTTGCACTTATCTGTGGAGTTCTTTGCCTGGCAGTAGTCTTAGATATGTACCTGAGGGATGCTGTATGTTTTCACACTGAGAATATACAGTCAGTGTCCTCCCCACTCCAGCATTTCCCAGCAATAGTTCAATGACTCTGCATCTGCTCTCTGAAATCCGTTTTTAAAAATGTTTTGTTATGGTCTGCTCAGCCTGTGACTCTGCTTGCACACACCTTCCCTGCTACCTGCAGGTCATCCCTCCTCACATCACCCAGCTGGGTCTCCTACATCAAACACTGGTATGGTCTTTCCTCCCAGCCTGTTGGACCTATCCAAGCATTGCTGGTGTCAGAGTTTACAGCTCCAGGTCTTTTATGGAGAGAGGTAACCAGGGGAAAAGATTGCATTATCTTTCTTCAGTGCCACAAAGCACTCCAGATCTTCCTCATCTGAAGAAATACAGCGGAACAGACTTCCACAGTATGACACAGAAGCAGGCTCCCGAATTCTTCTGGGTTTTTTGGGGGAGAGGGAAAGGAGGAATGAAAAAGGAAATTGTAAGGATGAGATGAAAGAAAGGATACCACAAAAAATTCAGATGAATGCTAAGCATAAATCAAGTTCTCTTCTGGTTTTTGGAGGCAGAGGTTTTTGCAGAAAGAACAGACAAATTCTTGGTAGTCTCCTAGAACACTAGAAAAGTGTGTCACAGGCCGTCCCCTTCTGCCTCTTTCCCAAATTTATCCCCTTCTCTTGATCCTTTTACCCCCCTGCAACCCTGCCATCCCAGGATATCCCTGTCTGTTTTGTTCCCACCTTTTCTGTCCCTGGCCTTGTTGCCTCTGTATATCCCTCCCTGCCTGTCCCTGGATGCTGTCCTGTAGGTCCTGTTTTGAGACATTCTTTTTCTCCTCCTCCTCCTCCTTCCCTTTGGTGCTGTTTAAGGCTGCATCCAACTCTGGGTGGCACAGGGTGAAGGACTGCAGGGCACAGCCAGTTCTCTGCCCTCTGCTCATACCTGGGGCTGAGCTCCCATGGCACAAGCATGCTCTGCACCAGGTAAGTCTTCAGCAAAGACAACATCTGGATTTCAGACAAGCTCTGCAGGCCATGTGCAAGTGGAAAGCAGTGATTTACAGCTAGGTCAGATCTGACAGGATTTTCATATGGCCACCAAGTACAGGCTGATGTCTCCAGGGATCAACCCCCGCTAATTTCAAGCCCCTGCATGAAGCACTGAACTGCAGTGAAACCACTGTAAGATATTTTCAGCATGGGCCAGCCATATTTTTCACTAACCTCATTCTTGGAAGTTGCTGACCAACTTTCAGTGAAATGTTCCTAAAATAAAAATTCAGCCCAACACGGAGAACAAGGATGGAAAATTTCAGCCTAGAATGATTAAAATATGAAAAAATTAAAAGCAACTGAAAAACAGATCTTATAATCAAAACTGTTAGGCAATGTTTAATATAAGATTTGTTGCCCTCTCTACCTGTAACAGAGGGATGGCTATTTAAGTATTCAATTTGGGAAAAACTTTCTTGCATAACTGACCTTCTGCACATGAGGCATATGCCCAAGAAAGACATCTGATAAGGAGAAACAGTGGTGACTGTGTGCAAACTGTTATGTGATCTGAATTATTCACATTTCTTGGAGTTCACCAGATTCTTCACCAAAGTGTTTTAAAGTCACTGAGCACTAGTGGAGCACTAGTGGGTGCATCAGGGAGAGAGATGTCAGCTTGACCCACCATGATTTGCCATCTGTGAAAAGCAAACAAACATTCCAGCTGGAGGAAGGAGCATTGTGACTGTAATAGGAACTGGAGCACAGATTTACAGAGGATCTTTGTGTTTGGACTCACGAGCCTTTGACTATGTTAGCACTGAAAAGTAAGCAGCTGCAAAAGCCCAGCTACACAGATCAGTGCAAAAATCAAGCTTTGCCTGTTGACTGCTTGACATTCTACCTGCAAGAGTGGACCAGATGTGTGTAATTATTTCCCATACTATTTTCTTTAGTTTTTAAAAGAAGACAGCTATGCTTCCAGTAAAGTTTTTAGAGAGTCTTTTTAAGGTTTTTACTATACTCCAATGGAAAGGCTCCAGGATTTTAGAACTTGTCCACTTTTTTTCAAGTATATACAGGGTTATAATAAAAGATATTATCTCTGTGGAAAATTTTGATTTCCTCAGATTATAGCTTCACAGCTAAATCAGGAGTATTACTGCTATCAGAGTAAACACCACTTTTGGAACAACAAATCACTGCTACTTTGAATTGAGTCCTTTGCTGAAAGAAGCAAATATATCTAGATGCAAAGTACAGCCTCTTAAAAGCCACAGCATAAACACAGAGATTTTCCCCCTTTTCTGGTCCAAAATACAGTAGTCACAGACTATTTTTAATTCATGTAAAATTATGATAATCATGAAAGCATAAACTCTATGGTTTGCTGAATTGGCTGCAATGTGCATCCCTAAAGTAGGGAAGCACTGAGATCAGCATAATGAGAAATATGACAGAGGACCCTGCAGACGACTCATAGGCTGAACCAAAGATCATGCCAGACCAGATGTAGCTACATTTATTGCTGTGCTGTGCACCAGAAAATGTTAAAAATAAGGCACAGGGACTGAAGATTTCCAAACATATTAGCAGTACTCTGGTGATGTGATTGTAGCAGTTTTAAGGCCATAGTGCCTTGCAGTGCAGGCCAGCAAGTACTGCATTCTTTTTATTGCTTTTCCAAACCTAGATTGAAATATATGACCCAAACCTGACATCTAGTGGAGGAAGAACGAGGGCAGGATTTTCTTTGCCTTCCCAGGGATGCCCTGGGCTGTGTGTGAGCACACACTTTGCTCTTTTCAGAAGAGACCTGAAGGCTGTCTGCCCCACGGCTCATCCTGGGCAGGGAAGCAAACCCAGGAGCTTGTGGGCATTTCAGCTAATTGTGCACACCTTGTCCAGCTCATGACACCTGTGTCCACAGCTATCCATGCCAGAAACCAGTTCCACAGTGCTGTCAACAGATAATGAGCTCTGAAGGCTGAATTTAAAGTTTCAAAGGACAGTAGTAGAACCAACCATGTCTGGTTGAATTTGGGCAGGGTCTTGTGAGTGCATCTAACAGGAAGAAGAGGTGTTCACTACAGCTGCACAGATGGTGTCAGTGACCTACAATTTCTGCTGTCACAAATGTCAGGTCTGTTCTCATGGACCAGACCAGATAGTTCAATGCTAGCTCATGAGGCTGCAGCTCTGTTTAGCTTCCAGCTTTTTCCCACCACAGTAGTTCATTCACTCCCCCATCTGGGCTGCTTGAGCTGGGAGGCCAACAATATTTAGGGAAAGTTTTAACAAGTGTCTGAGTTGTCCTCTGCACCTGCCACTGTAATATCTCATTTCTCAGTTAGCAAAAAATCAAAACTTCAGGCTCTCGTACAGAAATGTTGAAGGCATGAAAACTAAAGGCTAAAAAAAGCTAAAAGCCAAATAAAACTGTCCAGTGTTTATTTTTCATATATTAGAAATTTAAATCAATATAATAAATTTGTTGGTACCTCTGTCCTGATAAGAGCACTTACAGGCCATTAAAAATGGCAGAAGAGAAAGGGTATTTTAGTTGTTTATACACTGCAGGAAGCAAAAAACATCTCCCACACGCTAGTAAATTATCCAGGCTTTGTAGCTGGGAGTTGTAACTACTCACACTGTCTGTGATTTTGGGAGGATGAAGCAACAAGTTACCAACAGTTTAGAGATTCATTAAACCCCCTGAAATACTGTTGCTTGATTGATTGAACGCAGAACCAGCAGCCACTGCCAAAGAGCTCAGCTACAGGGCTCTATCCCAAACAATCACAATGCTGACAAGGTGATGCATTTTTAGGAGGGATTTTTAATGTCCTGATAGCAAAACAAAGTTAATGTTATACAAACAGTACAAAGTTTACCACAGGATTGAGCTTTAATCTCTGGTGGTTGCTTATTGACCGCACAAGAAACAGAAGCTACTCAGCGAAAAAAACTCAAAATCCTCTTTGCAGGCAAACTTGAAGGAGAGGCTCTCACCCCCTGCAGCTTTCCCTGAAACCCAAAGTAAGTCTGAACTGAGGTCTGAATTGGAAGACAGGACTGGGCCTGGGTTGTTTAAAATTCCTGTTTATTCTGCCATGAGAGGACTTGGTTTATCTTATCGTGCTTGATTATGTCGACCTTTCTAAAAGTTAGAAAAGCAGAAGTTGTGATAGATGGTTTAAAGAATGTCACAGTACATTTATGAAGACTTGTGCTATCAGCACAATTCTCAAAGTCAGAGAAATCAGGCTTGGGATACTTTGCACCCTCTGCTACCTGATGCCTGTCAGAGCAGACAGAACAATACTGAAGAAATCGGTTGCATTTCTTCTTCCTCTTCCAAAGAGGAAGAGTTCTTCATCTTAGGCTCTTTACTAGCAGAGAATTGTGAGTCCTAATTCTCAAATGCAAACACTTCAGTCAGTGAGAAGCAGGGTGCCTGCAGTTTGACAGGCTGTGGCTGTGTACAGAACCTGTGTGTTTATCTGTGCCAAAAGTGACCAACACAGGACACGTGGGGCTGATTTGGGTGAGGCTTGCAACCCTTGCTAATCTGGGGTGGGAGGTTAATCCTGAAAATTAGGATATTTACTTCCTCCTGTATGTTTTTTAGAGAAGTCAGACTGAGCCACAGCTGTTTTAAAATTTCATGTTTCCACATGTCTTGCTAAATACTTATTTTAATCAGGACTGCAGAAGTAATTGCAACAAACAATTTAGAAAATTGACTTTGTCTGTGTTTTGTACATGTTTCTGCACACACGGGCATGGTTTGCTAAAACATTCATTTGCATAGCTTTCAGTTCTTGCTTCTTCTAAAGTATGTAAGTGCAGGCATATTCTGGGCAGCATTTATGTTGGTTTGATTAGACATCTGGGTCACACAACTTCACTTCCTTTCCCTGAAAGGCTGAGATTAGTTCTCAGAAACATGTTTCATATTGTGGAATTTGTTTTTTGCCAGTGTTTTCTCATGGTTTGTCCAAATTCTGTATGTTCCTTTTATAGTACATATCAGTGCTCCAGCATGTAATGCAAACACCCAGAAGGTATTTGTTACAGAAGAGAAAGGAGGATCTGTAGAAAATGCTTTGTTTTTTCCACAGCACTGGCCTCAACAGAAACTTGCTCTCAGGGTCTGGACATAGTTTTACAGTGTGTTCATCCTGGAGCAGGTTACATGTAGACTCTGTATTTACTTGTTTCCAGATTTCATGATCTTGAATTCCATCCCTGTGCTCCATAACTAATTGTTCAGTCACGGTGCCGTCCTTAATCTGACAAATTATGTTCTGGGACAACCTTTGAGCAGAATTAGTGGAACAAATAATGCAGCTTGTTTTAAGATGGAACTTATGACAGAATTACACAATTGAAATAGCAGAGGACCTAAAATGTCCTCTTCAGGCTGCTGTTTAAAACAGAATGAAGAGAGGCACAGAGATGCAAGCTTCCTCCTGCTTTCATGGTTGCATCTGCAAGCTCTCCTCGTACTAGGGTAGAGGATACATAGGCCAATGTGCAAGACAGACTGAGACAACTCAGCAGCTCTTCTATAAAACAGATGGCTCCAAGTTTTGCATTCGGTGACATTAGAGCCCCTGGAAGAGAGAATGACAGTTCAGGGATCTGATTTCTGCTCCATGTCCTTCTTTTCT
>NW_005054320.1:7314674-7337412 GCF_000277835.1 Geospiza fortis
GAAGCTTATGCTAAGAAGTATTTGCCCAAGATTGCTTGGGATTATTTTGCAGCTGGAGCAGATGACTGTACCACACGAGATGAAAACATCCTGGCATATAAAAGGTAATGTGAGAAGGGAATTAAGGGAGTTGTACTGGGACCTTTTAAACTGTTTTTGTGCAAGTATTTGGACTTCACAAGCAAAGGAACCTAAAACCTTGCCCTTTCCAGGGGATCTCCAAGCTAAATGCAAAACCTGAGTGATGTGCACTGTGTGCTCTGATGCCAGACTGAGTATGACATGGGTTGTATGAGGCTTTAGGGAGGCTGAGGGTATAGGCAGGTGCTAGGGTGGGGTAGGGTGGGGTAGGGTAGGGTAGGGTAGGGTAGGGTAGGGTAGGGTAGAGTACAGTGTGCTATGGAGTGTGGCATTATAGGAAAGGGCATGAGCAGCTTTAATAGAATGAGTTGCAACAGGGAGCTCTTGGTGAACAGCAGGAAGCCTATGTGCAAGCAGGGTGAGATTTGGGGAACATGCTGCAGAGCCTGAGGGCAGGCACACTGAACAGTGAGGACAGACACATGAATGGTGAAGTGGAAGGACCCAGCCTGCCTGCAAGTAAAAGGAATCTGGGGAAGGACAGTGGGAGAACAAGATATGGTAACCTGAGGTGGGAGATGCAGAAATTATGTGGTAAACGAAGACCTGGTTTCCATGAAATTTCGGAAAACTCACTGAACATCTGCTATCCTGAAGGGTTTTTTTTGCCTTACAGAATTCGTTTCCGGCCACGTATGCTGCGGGATGTATCTGTGATGGACATTAGGACTAAAATCCTGGGTTCTGAAATCAGCTTTCCTGTAGGAATTGCCCCTACTGGCTTCCACCAGCTAGCATGGCCTGATGGAGAGAAAAGCACAGCCAGAGGTATTCTTCTGCTCTGGTGCCGTGTAGCACGAAAAGGGGGTTGTAGAAAAGCCTCAAGAAGCTGTTAGGAGGACTTGAAGTGTGACTGAGAAAAAATTTCAGTCTTGAGGGGGCAAACTCCATTCCCACTTTCTGACACCCTGCGTAGGAAGCTGTATAGACAGTGCCCTTCTTCTTCAGCTACCAACATAAAAAATCAGCCCCATGGAGTCTGCTGCAAACTGAAGAGGAGGGCAGTAGACACATTTCTGACTCATACCAAAAACCACATAAGGTTTTCAGTCCTGGGGGCTCTAGATGGGTTGTAAAAGTGGTGGATGGGACTCAGACTGTGAATTCCTTGTTACTGGTTAAGAAATGTCTCCCTTGGACAAAAAGATATCCCCTTTTCACAAATCCTGTGGAGAGTTTGGAGACCTGACCCCTAGAAATGTTTTTCCTTCTGTGTACACTGAGTAGATTAAACAGTATATCCCTGAGAGGACTCAGTCATAAAGATAAAACTCATGCTTTTTAAAAAATGCAGATGCAAAATGAAAGCACAACTTGGTTAATTACCTCTCCCTTTTCTGCTTTCTTAACCATGGACTAACAAGAGTGCGTGGTAAATACAGTCATTGTTACTCCTGGGACATACAGAGCTGCCGTGTGCTTTGTAGGATGCACATGAAATCAGGAGTTGGGGTGGTCTCTGCAAATAGTGCATGGTTTTGTGTCTGATATCTGGCAAGACCCTTCAGATGCCTTTGTTTCTGACTCCTTCCCAATGCCCCCCAAGCGGCCAGAGCAATGGACACCTGCTACATCGCCAGCACCTACTCCACCTGCACGCTGGAGGAGATCTCCGCAGCTGCGCCCGGCGGCCTCCGCTGGTTCCAGCTCTACATCCACCGCAACAGGGCAGCTTCCCAGCAGCTGGTCCGGCGGGCAGAGGCCTTGGGCTTCCAGGGCCTTGTCCTCACCGCGGATCTGCCCTACACGGGCAAGAGACGCGACGATGTCCGCAACGGTTTCCGCCTTCCTCCACACATGAAAGTGAAGAACTTGGAAGGAGTCTTTGAGGTTTGTAAAATGAGCCCGTCCTTTCATTTACTGTGCTGGCATGTACCACATGAGAGAAAAACCACTGGGTAACTGCTGCCCTGGCATTTGCTGTACCCGAGTGTATCTTCTCCCCTCCTGGTTCTGCAGCATCCTGGCTTGACCTCCGGCCAGACTGCGTTCTGTCTTCAAAATCCCCACCCAGCTGCCTCAGAGACACTGATCTCCACCCCCATTGTAATTAATCTCCTCCAGAGACATGTGACATTTCTGGAGCTGATGAATATGTCTGTTGGCAAGTTTGATAAATCTGTTCCAGGGCAAGGAAAGACACTAAGGGACCTGTGTATTGTTGCAGCCTGAATGAGTTTTCCTTTTGCTGTTTCGTTGTGGCTGTAGGAAGATGACTGCTCTGAGTACGGACTGCCACCCAACAGCTTGGATCCTTCGGTCACCTGGAATGACATCTACTGGCTGCGGAGCCTGACACGCCTGCCCATCATCATCAAAGGCATCTTGACAAGAGAAGATGCAGAGCTGGCAGTGAAACATGGAGTTCAGGGAATTATTGTGTCCAACCATGGTGGAAGGCAACTGGATGAAGGACCTGCCACTGTAAGTGAGAAGGGATGAAAATGGATGTGCCACATTTCCCGGTTTATGGTCTGCACATTTGCATTAACCTGGGTGTCTCTATGCCCAGGTTTGTGCATACACTTCTGGTGGACTTGAGTCTGTCCAGTGGCCATGGATGTGTGTAGATATACTTTAGCTTTAAAC
Organism: Geospiza fortis; assembly: GCF_000277835.1. NCBI lineage: Eukaryota > Metazoa > Chordata > Aves > Passeriformes > Thraupidae > Geospiza > Geospiza fortis. The sequence continues at coordinate 7,317,405 of NW_005054320.1, forward strand.
TGGTGAGATCCATGCCTTGGCATGGGGGCTACCCACTGAAGTATTTCCTCAGCTTCTGGGGAGGGTTCAGTAAGTACCACAGAACCCATTTAAGTGCAGGTAAACTCCTGGCCTAAGTCAGGGAGAGTTCCTGCCTGTGCCTCCATGAGCTGATGCAGCGCACTCAAACTCTTTGCGCACTGCAGCAAAAGGAAAACAAAGCTCTGGAACCAAAATTGTACAAATGAGAGCATAATGTATTCTCATTGTTCGCATCTGTCAAAACATGCAAAACAATGCAGCTAGATTTAGTGAGAGGTCTGCTTGCAAATTTACAGGCTCAAGTCTAAATGGGAATTTATTGACTTACATGAGCCAGAAAAAGGATAACTTATCTGGAGAAAAATTTCCCTGCTTTTAAATTTGTACAAAGAAATCATGCATTGTTTGGACATGTGTGTATTTCACTGGCTTAATTTGGCTTCTGTCAGTTTTTCCAATTGCTCTTATTTTACAGTTCTGCATTGCACAGTATCTTATGAACTTTCTTTTCTCGGTTTTCTTTTGTTAAATAAAAATAGGTACCAGGGAATTCTCTTCTATTCTGCGTCAAGGCTGACAATAACGAATAAAAAAGAAATTAATAAACTCAATGCTAAAGACATAATAACAGAAATGGCATCCACATTAAACTGCTCTTCTACCTTACAAGTTGTTTTACATACACAGACAAGGCAACAGATACCTAGTTGGGCTCTGCTATTTTTCTAGTGCCAAGCCTGGCTCTTGCTGAGTTAGTCCTAGAAAATTTCAGCCAGAAGGTTTTCAGTTTGAAATTCAGAAAAAAAATATTAAAGGAAGGCAAAAAGGTATAACACACTGCAGAAAAGAGCCTTTTGGGTTTGCTCTGAAGGAGAGTTAATTAGGTCCAGTGCCTTGTCCTGCCCCTGGCTGTACTGCCTTTGAGGCCAGAGCCAGCATCTCTGTATGGTGCTGCCCTGCAATAACATCTGAGGCTTGCTCCATGCTGAACTCTACAGAAAAGACCTTAGGGAATCAGGAGACCTAACCTGGAGGAAATTATTGACTGTACTACATAGCAAATGAAACCCTTCACAGATGCTTTAGAGGGAGGCACTCAACAAGTGGTCACCAGGATTAAGTTAAAATGTAAGCTTAGGTAGTTTGAGCAGTAGAAGTCTGACATCAGCCTTTCTTGCAAACAGCTGTATTATTCATCATTGTCTCAAATAAAAGTAAAATACTGATGACAGTTACTCCCATTGAAATTTATATTTTAAATCTTTCATAAATCTATTGAAAATGTTGCTTTTTCACTAATCAAAAGTGATAGCAAAGAATATCAGTATAATCAAAGCACTGGAAAATGGCATTAAGTGTCTGGAAAGCAGAGCAGGGATCTGCATGTTATTCTGCAGCTCCTGGTGCTGAGCTATTTGTAATGCATTGTCACGTTTCATTTCGAGAAGATATCCTACTAAAGCACTGTATCCCCGCCTGTGTCTTTGGAATATATCCTCCTTCTCTTGGGATCAAAAGCTGCCCTCAAGGTGAGACTGGCTTCTTCTTTTCAGATTGATGCTCTGGTAGAAGTTGTGGAGGCAGTACGAGGCAGAGTGGAAGTTTATGTCGATGGAGGAATACGAAAAGGCAGCGACGTGTTAAAAGCCCTGGCTCTGGGAGCAAAATGCGTCTTTATTGGAAGACCAGCTTTGTGGGGCCTGGCTTACAGGGTGAGTAAGGAGCTCTGAGTCCATATGCCTGCTTCTCTCACTCTCCAGCAGTCTTGCAACTGAAGTCACACAGTTGTCACTGGTGGAGAATATATTTTTTAATTTTATTTTGATGAATTTGAAGTGGAATCACCCCAAATTGAATGAAACCCTGACATTTCCTCTGATTTAAAAATACCACTGAATCTGACACATTTCTGAGATTTTGAACAATGGGATTTTGAAGGTGATAGAATTGTTTTGTGGGACCTGATTTCTTGATGTTGCAGTTTGGTGCTAAAATACTTTAAGACTCAGGACCATCAGTGCTTTTGAAAACTGGAGCTGGCTTATTTGCCAGAAAGATTAGTCTGACAATTTTATTTGCTTTCAGCAAATAGTTGGGAACAATACATGGTTTTGGTAGAACAGTTTCACAGCAGTGCTATGAATTCTTCAGAAATACATATAGAGCTCCATCCCACGGATGGCTGAAACATTTTGGACCAGACTGGGTAAAACTGTGTCCTGGAGGTTTTCCACTGTTGTCTGGGTTTTCTACTGTATTTCAGTTCCAGCTTTGCTGCTTCTCAACTCCAGGCATATTTCTATGATCCAGAGTCACGAATTAGGCCTCTGAAGCAGGAGATAAACATAATATAATCAAAATTAAAATAATATTATTATACCAGTTGGGGGTTTTTTTGCTAATTTTTTGCTTTTTACACTCTGGATGGAGTCTTCTAACACTTTTCTCTAGAATAAAAGATACTTTTTTTGTGTGGTCTAGACACATTTCCTTTCTCTTAAATGGCACTCTTGTCCAGTGGTGTGATTGCTGTGGATTTCAGCAGCAAGGCTTTGATCAAGAAATCACCTGAATCTCCTGAAAAAAACTGTAAGAGTTGGCAGAGTTGGTTTTTTTGGCCAGTAAATATCAACAAAGGGCCTAAGATGAAGAAGGTTCTCCTGTAAGTTGCCTGCACTTTCTCCACAATGGAAACAGAAAGGAGATAGGATTTTGGGGGGTTCAATTGTGCTTTGGTGTTGTATTCCATAGAGTATTCCTAAAGATGTATCTCAGTGGCATTACCAAAGCATACAACAGAGGAAGGACCTAAACAAGTGCTAACATTGACTGAACCCAAAGCATTCATTATTGCAAAGACATAAAAATAAAATTCAAGAGAAAAAAAATTAATCCTCCAGTATTTCATAGGAAGATCAAAATCTTCTATGCATTTTATTGGCTTGTGAGCTTCTTGGTGTCACTTACACAGAGGAAAACACATAGTCTATTATTTTTAAAGATTCAGTCTTGTATTTGAGTAAACTACAGTTTCTGGAGTGGTAACATATATAAAACTCATTACTTTGTTAAAACCTGTCAGCATTGTAAGGCTTGACATTTTAAATAGCAAGCCCATTGGTGGGGGAAAACTGAAAGCCAAAAAAAAGAACCAGCTACAAAATGTCAGAAGTGAAAAACGGCTTTGTTTTCTTTCCCCGTTTAGATATATCCCAAAAGGAAAAGCATCTAAATTAATCTGTGATGAACTGAGCACATCCATTATATCATTTTAATCATTCATCTGCATGAGAGACTGGAATTGGCACGGATTTAAGGGACTATCCCAGCTCTCAGGGTGCAGGCATCCTGCAGCACTGCTCTGTGCCAGCGCTCCTTTTACCCTGACTGCTTTCTCTGTTGGTGCAGGGTGAGGAAGGGCTTCAGGATGTCTTGAGAATCCTTCGGGATGAGTTTCGCTTGTCTATGGCCTTAGCTGGTAAGTATTTTGTTTGTAATGGGTGTTACAGATGTTTCTGCATGCAAGCCCTATAAAATCAGGAGTGTGATGGATAGGGGACAAAAAGGGAATCCACAGGAGCTGTGATGGTTCTAGTTACTATACTTGAGATTCTCTGCTTCCTGTGAAGCCACTTGGCATTCCAGGTGTCACAACAATGAAGTTTGCACGGAGGGAATAGGTTAGAGCTGCTTTGTGACCCAAGTAAAGAGATGCAAAACTGCAAAGTACAGCTGAGCAAAACTTGGAATTTCTGTTCTTCTGGGCATGACAGCATCAGTTTTTCAGTATTTAGTGTTTATTAAATTGAAATGCAACTGATCTTTTTTCTGCATGAAGAGCTCATTAAAAATGGATGCAGAATTTTACTCCGTGTGTTAGAGAATATGGTCTGTAGGTGATTGCACATGGTTTAAAAGCTTTTCTGTCTCCTCCCTTTACTCTCACTGTTTTTCTCACTCCTGCTCCCAGCTGTAGCTGCCCTGTTTGAGCCTCTCACCAAACAACAAATTTGCAGAGCCCAGTGCAAGCTCCAGTTTTACTCTTGGACAAGAGGGTTATGGCGCTGGAACAGGCTCCCCAGGGCAGTGGTCTGACAAGAGCCTGACAGAGTTCCAGAAGCATTTGGACAATGTTCTCAGGCACATGGTGTGGTTCTTGGGGTGTCCTTTGCAGGGCCAGGAGTTGGACAGGATGATCCTTGTGAGTTCCTTCCAGTGCAGGATATTCTGTACATTATGACACATAGAACTCAAGTGGATAGCAACACTGACTGGGAGACTGGAGCTGAAGTCCCTCTGGCCATAGTGTGGTTTTATGGGTTACTTTTTCAAGTAGTAAAGATTCCTGGGTTTTTTCCCCAGCAGACTTTTACAGCTCTTTTCTTGCAAAAGGGCACAGGATTCAGCAAGAGCAGCAGGTTGGGACCCTTTTGCTGAGGCTGTGAAATTCATTGAACAATACAATCTTTTAAGTTGGAAAAGACATTTTTAGATCAAGTCCAACTGTTAACCCAACACTGCCAATTCCACCATGAAACCATGTCCCTTAGTGAAGGGACATGGTTTCATATCCATATCCATATCTATGTGTCTTTTAAACACATTCAGAGCTGGTGACTCAACCACTTCCTTGGTAGCCTATTCCAGTGCTTGATAACAATTCCTGTGAAGAAATTCTTCCTAATATCCAATCTAAACCTCTCCTGAACAGAGGATTCAAGGTGCAGCCTCACCAGTGGCCCGCACAGGGGGACAACCACTGGCCTGGTGCTGCTGCCCACCACTATTCCACCCATATATGTCCAAATTAAATGGCAGTGCAAATCTTCACCTCTGGCCATTTGGCACACCTGTCTTTTCTCTGTGTTTTTCTGCTGACTTTACTGTATCAGGTTGCACCCTGCTCAGCTTGTTATAAAAAGAATTTTTTTCATGTTTCTGACTCTTCTTGTGGGTTGGACTCTGATGCTGAACCTCGAGGCTGATGATGCCACTGAAGAGTGGAGTGAGATATTGAAGTACCAACCTATTCCAGCCTGGCTCATCCATGACTGGGATTTAGAGCAGGGGGGCTTCCAAGCTTCATCCACAGACCTTTCTCTCTCACCGGTGTTTCATTTATTGCAGGCTGTGCCAGCGTCTCAGAGATTGGCCAGCACCTGGTTCAGTTCTCAAGGCTGTGATCAGCCTCCTGCTATGCCAAACAGAGGCAGCTGAAGCTGAGGTCCAGCCAGGCTGAAGATGAAAAAGGAGGTGCAATAAGTATCTGATAAGGCCTTCTGGAAACTTCTGAAGAGATTAGGAAAGGCTCTGTGTCAGCAAAGGCTGTTCTCTGCTGTTATTGAATGAATTCCATAGCAGTTTGGGTAATTGTGACATGTCTAAATGCATTTTCTTTAAACTGGCTGTTCCACAGCATTACCTACGTCGGGTCTTCCTCCAAAGTTCCACTACATTGGACAGCCAAACGTGGAAAACCCTGTGCCTTGCTTTTTCCACTTGTCATGCCAAGTCTCACTGCAACCCAATCCACGCACGTCTCCTGCTCTGGGACAGTAAGTGTTGTGGCTGCTATCTTCCACAGACTTGGCTTTTCCTGGATGTATTCATAAAAGATATAGAAATAAGATGAATCAGCTGCCAGGCACCCCAGCTGCCCTTTGCAAGTGGGGGCAGTCCTTGCCCACTGCTTCTAAATGCAGAGCAGGGAAGGGGTGGAGCAGAGTGCCACTTGTGGGGAAAGAGCCAGCTCTTCTTTCCAGTGGTGCAGCCCCCTGCCTCCCCCTGCTTTGGAGCCAGCACATACCCTGATACCCATTTCCCTGGCACATGCAGGGGGAGCCATGCTACCAAAAGGTGACCTTTCGCATAAAGCCCACTTTAAATCTGCCCAAAGAGGGCAGAAGGAAGAAGCTAACCCTGTTGGCTCACCCTGTTTAGACTTTAGTTTCTCTCAGGGATAACAGCGTCTGCAGTGATCTTCCAGAGGCCTTCACATGGAGGCCTTCCTCTCTGTTCCAGTAACAATAAACCTTGTCAGCAGACTGACAGCCCAGCAGATAAGACTTGGGAATTACAGCACATCACACACGTTGATGGATTTCAAGGATGTACAAGAAGAGAATGAGACAACTGGGAGTGCTCAGTCCTGCGAAGGCTAAAGGCAGGGGGAGGGGGGATCACATCACTGGCTTTCACTACTCATTTGGACAAGATCCAGGCCAAATTCTTGGATGTGTGCAGTAAAAGGGTGAAAGGCAATGGGCACAAGTTGCAATGAGGAAAATTCCAGGCAGAAATCAGTGGGGGGAAAAGCCACCATGAGGGCAGTCAGGCACTGCAACATAGGGTTTGTGAAACCTCCATTGTTAGAGATAATCAGAGCTTGCCTGGGCAAGGTCCAGAGCAACCTCTCTGACTCTGCTGTGAGAAGAGGTTGGCACAGAGATCTCCCAATGCTGCCTTTAATCTGAATTGTTGGAGGATGTCACAGAATCATAAAATAGGAGCTGCACATGAGATCTGTACCCTGCCATGCCACTGTGCTACCATAGCCAGGTACCTGGAGCTGCAGAGGCAACACATGAATCTCTGTGAAAGGCTGCAAGAAAGCATTTTCTGAGTCAAAACCAAAGATATTTGGTGAGTGAACTTAAAATGAGAGGTCACAGGGTTCAATCAGCATAAGAGCCTATTTAACAAGCCCAGTTTTTCCAAGACACTGAAAGTTTTCTATGATCTGAGTTAGGCCTAAGCCAATGCATACCGAAGTTTCACACCCCATTGTCTGCACCCAGTTCTGCTTTATGTACTTGATGTCTCATACACTTTCAAGTGAGGTTAAATCTTACAAAAAAACTGTCCTCAAAGATTGTAAACAGGCAGCTTAAGGACTAATCAAACCCTGCTGCTTCCCAGCATCCCTGGAGGATGGGACAGAGAGTCAGCCTACTTACAAGGGTAGTTTATCTACAAAATGGACCCAAACACAAACATTTTTCTTTGGCATATAATGCAAATTTCTCCAGCCTTTAAATATATGAGTCACTCATCAATTTCACCTGAGGAAATACAGTTCTTCCTAAAACTAAATGCTTTTTTCTAGATAATTGCCCAAATCATGTGCTGTCTAGTATGTCAAAGACTACTGCAAGAAGCCTTTTTGATCTTGGAGATAATGTCAGAAATGTTTACAATCACCTTCTCCATTTTACTGGAAGAATTTTGGTATTACTGAAATAGAGATATTTTCTTTGTCAGGTTTGAAGACACAGAAACACTGAGCCCTCTTAAGGTGTTTTTCTTCATACCATTATAAAAGTGTCTTACAACTCTTCTCCACTAAGAGAAGTTGTGTTTATTTAGAGTCCAATACAGGACAGTTGTCCACAAGTTAATAATTTAAATATTTTCCCCTCTTGTCAATATATAACTAGAAGAGAGGGAAATGTTTCCAGGAGGGAACAGTGCCTCCCACTCTGAAGGGCAGAAGTTTTCCTTGAGTAAAACTACATTTCAAAGTCCAGCCTCTCTCCCAGAGCTGCCAGCATGCCAGCTTACAGACATACAGTGGTAGAGAAACACATTAGTTTTTCATGTGAAAAGAAACATAGAATTGAGTGTGTGTGTGTGTGTGTGTTTGTTTGGTCACAATTACTGTATATTAAGAAATCAAAAGGTCCAGCTAAATAATGAGTGTGCATTTGCTGCTTTTGCTTTTCCCTGCTTCAGTTCTCATAAGTCTGGGCAAAAGGCCAGACTTCAGAAACCCCTTTCCTGAATTAAAATTCTTTCTGGACAAATAGATCTGTTATTTCTTTCTTACTTCTGGATACCCTGATTGATAGCAAAATCAGTTTACCTCATTCCATAATTAAACAGCATTGCGCTCTGTAAAAGTACCTTTTATCCTATAAAAGTACCTTTTATCCTATAAAACTTCCATGCAACACCATGACACAGTTTTTTCCTAGTGCTGCTAGGAATTTCCCTTCACTATTTCTCTTTGTGTCTTCTCATCTCCACTACACTCCCTCCCAATCCATTTTTCCCCTTGTGACAAGGCTAAGAAAATACATTCTCTAACTCCTGCCAGTCATTTCCCCAAAGTATCTGTCACCAGTAAAATCAGAGGAGCAGCTCTTCCTGGGCCAGGCTGGAATGGGACATGGGGCATTGCACATATACTAAGCTATCCACTTAGTTCAGGTACAGCATTTCTCCAACACTCATCAAATGTACAAGCCCTGATTTTCTAAAATAATGCTCTCAGTAATGCACTCCATTCTACACAAAATACCAGATAGTAGTGGCTTCATTTTACAATGAAGTCAAAGAGAAGGAAGACATCAACATAGTTAAAAAATGTCTATGCCTTGACACAGCTTGGTAAACTTTTCAAATGCTGCTCAATTATGTTTTAACCTGCAAGTGCCCTACCTGTGCAATAACTCCGAATTTCATCAAGTTGTTCCTGGTGGGGGGGTCTGGTGGACTTTGGCCTTGCTGCTCACTGGCACCATTCTGGGGTGGGCAGTCCATTCCAGCATCTGCCTCCCTGTCCTTTGGGGAACACCAGGGCCAGCCTTGTCTGCACAGAAGGAGCTGGCATGGCACTCAGCAGCCCCAGCAGCGATATCAACATGAAACAAGAGGTGAAAATGTTGTCTCTAGGTGAGACTGCAGGAAGGACCAGTAGGTCTGAGCTGCAACTGAGCAAATCTCTGCTGTCTGACCACTGACATTCACACACAGCAGTTCAGATGAAGGCTGCTATGCAGTGATGTGTAAAATTCCCTCAAACTAAGCCAAGCATTTGTCTGAGTAGTACCTGAGAGGACAAAGCACAGCAGCAGTAAATCTCCCTACAGTCCCCTATGAAGCACTCATATTCTCATATAAGCACTACCCCTGCCAAGCTTGGTCATTCTGATAGGCAAGCTTGGTACACAAAAGTGTTTTGTATCCTAAGAGGCTATGTGGTGTTGTGTGGTCTTGTAATGCCTCTTCAAAGCATTTTATTTCCTTTTTGAAAGCAAAAAAGGAAGCCCTGTTACAGAGAATGCCACTTGGAGCAGCAGTATTTGGCCAGTTATTTTTCCTTGCAAATTGCACAAAATTAATTTGCAGCAGCTTCTGATAAGAATATACAATGTCAAGGTCCTGAATGTGAAAAGCCAAGGAAAGAAGCACTGATAACAAATTTTTTAGAGCTCTGTTGGGGTAAGTAACAGATTTTCAAGGACTCTGGGATTGAAACAGTTGCCAAAACTTTGTCATCTGTGCCAGCTAGAAACCTTTCTCCTCCAACAGAAGTGGTTTTCCTTTCCTCCTGAGACTTGCAAGCCCAGTTTTGCTCTAAAAAAGTAACAGTGTTGGGACGCTTCTACAGCTTTTCTCCAGAACTCTCTTTAATGAGTGAACAAAACCCATGATAGAATAAAAAAAGGAGCTTAGCATGAATGGAAACGAAGCATTTTTAGAGATCCATTCGAGCTATGCCCCAAATCAAGGATCCCTTCTCCAGTGATTTCAGCCTAATTAATTGTGTTGCTGGGCTTCTTTGTAACTTCCTTGTCGCTCAAGGCAGCTCCCTATTTATCATCCTGCTTCAGCAGGGATGGCAGCCTGTCCCTGTGAGAGGGAGAGAGAAAATACAGCTGCAGCCAGCGTGTACTGACAGACCCAGGAGGGCAGTGCTGGCATCAGGAGGTTCAGCCTATTGCCCTGCCCTGGTCTCACATTGCAAAACAGTTTTACTGGAAGTGGAGTGAAGCCCCAGGGAGAAACACCTGGGCATTTTCCCTGCATGCTGGAGATGCAAAGCAGTAATGACACAGATCACTGCAGAGGCACAAACAGCCTTACTTTAAATAGCTACTCCTGCACAAGACATTTCCAGAGGTGAATCTTGCCCTCCTGCAGCTTGAATTTAACTTGGATGGTACATTAAACAATTTCATCACTTCAAATGCCTGTAGTGCACTGAACAAATACAAAATCCCCAGGGTTAGTTTCTGATCTTGCACAGAGAGAGTGAGAAACCCACACTGTAATGGGGGAGCCCAGTATCCAGAAAATATAGAGCAGCAGAATTCACTCCTGAAACCACTTTAAATAGCTTCTCCTCTATTTACATTTAATTTAAATCCTCCCTACCTTCCATACTGGCACAATATTGGCACTGTATTACACAAGCAAGTGCAGCTGAAGAGAATTGTGAACATGAGCGCTTATTCTCTGGGGATTTAGGGATGCAGGACCACATCTAGGCTCAGACCTCACTGTATCCAGAGCCTTCCTCTTTGGTGGGAGTGGTGTGGAAGCATGACATTCTTTTGCAGCAAAGGAGGCACTCAAGAGGGAGTGGAGCAGAATGACCGAGGTGGTGCCCAGCAGGATATAAATACAGGCAAATCTCCCCCACAGTCTTCAGAGTGCTAGGGAGGTGGAACCGAGACTCAAGGCAGACTTTTGCAGGGTTTGTTTGGCATTGAAGTTGATTTTGAGCATTTTCAGATTTGCTAATTGAATTGGTTTGTAATTTGTTAGAATGTTTTCTTTGCATGGAAAAAATATGTAGACTACCTCTGAATGGGAATAGCTAGCAAAAGTAAGACATGCTTAAAAAATTGTTTGGTGTAGGGATTAAAGTTTGTTCTTCAGTAATCTCTCCTTCTGGTAACACCCTTTGATTTGCAGTGTTTCCAGAGGTTGATGTCATATGTTCCTTCCCTCAGGCAGGAGGAGAACCAAGCTCAAGAGACAGCAAATTCACCGCCGAGGAGCAACCCAGAGCAATGTCCCTGGCTGGGGTGAGCTGCCTGGTGACAGGGGCAGGAGGGTTTCTCGGCCAGAGGATTGTGTGCTTGCTGCTGGAAGAAGAGGAGGCTCTGGCCGAGATCCGGCTGCTGGACAAAGCCTTCAGCGCTGAGGCACTCGGGAGGTTTGACAGTAAGTGACATTTCCTGGGACTGGGCTGCAGCTGGGGGTGCTGCAGTCCCACGTGGGAAACTTTTACCTCTCATCTGAACCAGGTTTGCAGATAGAGGTTTTAGCTCAAGGAATCCTTGCTTTATCCCTCCTTCTCCCTGCAGCCCAGAAATCAGATGTAAAATGTGAAAACAAGAGGGTTTTTTGTCAGGCCCTGAGGCTTCTGTATACTGTTCATGCAGTAAACAGGCTGTCTTCAACCTGACTCCTCTTACAATAAAACCCACAGAGCAAAATTAGTGCAAAAATCTCACACTTCTTCTTGGGGAAAGGGAAAATTCAAGCATTGCTATACTGGGTGGGAGGGCAGAGATATCCAGAGCATGCTGTGCTGGGCTCTGGTGTGCCAGACAGCAAAGGCAGTGAAAAAGTTGTGGGTGCAAATTCCAATGGTTTTCTTCAACCTGTGATTAATTTGATTAATAGTGATCTTCTGGCTGAGAGCTGTGTGGTGAGGTATTTTTAAAACTGCTTCTGTTAATAACATTATTGCAGTTTCCCATTTAAGCAAACGCTAAACAGAAGAGACAGAACCCATGTGCAAAGTGCAAGGCAGGATTCTTGAATGGATTGGAGACAGCACAAGGGAGTGATGTGCCCAGTGTCAGAAACAGTCTGTGGCAGGAAAAGCAGCTCATGGTGTTTTACTTTGAATGTCCTATTTATTGAGATACACTGAGCACATCTATAAAAAGGCATCTAAGGGGCCTAAATTCAGTCAGGTTTGTAAGCCCTTACATTATATTTACTTAACAGTAACTTTCTCCATCACATCTTCACTGCAAGACTCCTCTTCCTCAATGCAGGAAACCATATGGGAGCCCTTAAGGAATATCTCTGTATGATTTGCTGAAGAGCCTCAATCACTCCATAGAGCATGAAAGTGTCATCAAGGGACAGCAACAGTGCACAATAAACCTGGTACAAATTGCACAAGCCTTAATCATAGTTTTAAACAACTCTGCTCCATTTTACAAACTTCTTCTCCATTACATCTGACTCAGCAGTTCACTGAGGATTTCTAAATGCCCCTGAGCCTTGCAGCAGCCCTTCCTGCTCTGGTTTCCAGAGAGTTTCCACAGAAACAAACCCAAAACCTGCAGCTACAGTAGAGGCTGAAGCAGCAGGAGTGTGTGTGGTTTAGCACTGATGCAGCAGTGCAGAGGCATCTACACTACTTTGGGCCAGAAGAGCTTTGTGGGCATAATGGAGCATCCTGGGGAGTGAAAACCATTGTTTGTGTGGGCACAATCTTGGCTGGGCTGCAGCAAACGTTGTGACGTTTTGTTTTTTTGTTAATCGGCAAGCTCTGTGCCCTCTTTCCTTATCCTCCCTTCTTCCTCCACAGAGCACTGCCCACACACCCCCTCTCCTATTCTTTTAGCATTCCTTCTGCCTATCTGAGCAGCACAGGAGGTAAGGAAAAATCAGTTACCAAAGCCTTTTCTTCCCCATAAACAGGTAGTAGGGACCATAGGCTGACATTCCAGATGTGTTTAAACAGATTTGAACCCCTGCATTTTGACTGGCAGCTCCTCTGTCTGCATCAGCCCTTGTGACTACATCTCTTCTAGTGTCCTGCTAGTCCCTGTGCTCAGAGCTACCCAAAATATTTCGCTGCTGCTCCCTTTCAAGCCCTTCTCTGTCTCACTGACTCCTAGTCCAAGTGCAGGGCTGCTGCAGAACCTGTGGGTGGGGCTGGAGTCTTCTGACCTGCATTATTTTTACTACAGGGACTTCTGCTTGCTAGCAGATGTTATCTGGATTTCTGGAACAGCCAGAAGCAGAGCTGAGTGGGTTTTTTCCTCACTAATCTCTTGAGCACCTTGCACTTGCAATATCTGTGCAGAGTCAGGGCTGTGGGCAGTGACGCAGAACAGTGTGTGCAAGTCACAGGTCTTTGTGGCAGAAGGCACTCAGGGGCACTCCTCTTTTGTCCAAGCAACTTTCCTGCTGAGAGCTTGACCATCCCATTCAGTCTGTGTAGGACAGTGGTATTTGTGGTCTTCCACAGCCCCAGGGAGTCTGGAATGATCCAGTCAGTGTCCAGGGCTGTGAGTTGGAGTCCCCCCGGTTCCATTGTGTGGTTGAGAATGGATGTCACATTAAGCATGGTGCTTTGGTGCCTGAGTTTCTTACCTCCCACCTGCCATGTCAGATTTATCTTTCTGCCTTTCCTGTGCTCCCACTTACACAATCCTTTTTTTGTTGTTCACTATTGCATTGGCACTTCTGGAGAAATCAAAACTCCTATGTTGTTCTCAAGTTTAGGGCAAATAGTCTGACTGTACTGCTGAGTCAAAAACTGCTCACATCAGGACACTGAATTTTATTGAGAAATCATTGCATTTTCAAGCAAAAACTACCCACAGCAAGCAGGGAGATTACTTACAACTCAGAGGACACAGAAACCACTGGTGAAGAAGAACAAGTTTTCCCAGTGAGTAGGTACTTTGTCATAATCACTTTATGCAAAAACGGAGAGCTGACTTGAATTTATTCTGTTCCTCCCCCTCTGACCTACCCACAAGTGTTCTTTTGCTGCCTGGGCAATGGTGTGTCTAGATGGAAATCAAGAGCAGTTCTCTCTGCTGGCCATCCCTGACTGAAACCACTGCCAGTCATTTCTTAACTCTCTTTTCTTCCAAGCTCACCTGTAGTTTTCTCTTCACCCAGAGCTAAACAAGATCAATCTGCTGATTCCTGACATGCAGCTGATGCTGCTGAAGGGAGCAAGGCCCATATTGTACTTACCATGGCAACTTCTGCTGGCTAAAACAGAATAGAGGAGCAGATTTCCTGACTCATATCACACACACACACAAACTGCAAGCCCAAACAAGGCACAAAGCATCTAGACAGCAGATTTCTTGTGATCAGCTTTAAAAGGAACAGACTTCTTCTGTACTTTTCCTGAAAGCTTTGATTTGCATGTGCAAAATTTCCATTTTCCTAACCCCTTCCTGGGCATTGTAATAACGTTAAAGGGGTCACATGTCAGAATTTATGTCATGAAAACTATTTCTGTCTGTTCTTGGGATTATTACAACCCCATCAAGCCTTGTTCATGGAGAACATCAACCTTAGGGCAGTACAGACACTAATATTTATTAGAGAAAATCTAACTACCAGATGCTGAAAAAAAGCCCAGCCCTATTCTGACAATTTTGCACCCATGCAAGGAGAGTTCAGAATGGAGCTTCTGGAGATGGAATCCTAGCAAATGAATGCAGTCTGTAAAATAAAGGAGCAGAAGAGAGTATGTGGCAATGACTGTGCTGGGAGGGCAGCAACTCTAGATTTAGTAACTGTTCAGCAAATGTTCCACAAACCTTAAATCTCAGACCAACTGTCTGTGGTGGGAGAAAAAAAGCCCCTTAAGCCTGTTGCATCAGAATAATTGCTAAATTGATACAGGATTACATTCTTAGTGTGCTATAGAGAAAATGTGATAAAACCATTTTAAAATATATCCCCACTCAGTTCCAAATCCAGCAGCTGTCTCTCTCAGTGTTTCCTATTACAGACATGGGATGAAATACTGCCTGCTTTGGAGCTGGTGACAAAGCACTAGGATAAATCAGATTTCAGTTGTGGCTGAAGCTAAAAGCTGTACGAATTAATCAGGTTCTTCTCTTATCTAAAAGGGGCATTTGATGATGCTGGAAGAAGACAGAGGCTCTGCCTGTTCTGCAGAGTCCCTGCCCAGTGGCTGTGCCTGGGGAGCCATCTAGTGCAGCCATAGCAGAGGCTCCCAGAGGACTTGGTGATGGCACCATCTCCTCACAGGCTGTGGTCATGCTGAGGAAGTCCCCTCCTGTCCCGTGGCACTGCTGCAGCCAGGCCAGCTGAGGTCCCTGCACAGCAGCATTGCCTTGGACTGGGCATTTTTCCAAGTGATTGTCTGGTGCTGACTCATTTTGTGTAGCTCTGGGCTGCAGAAAGAATCCTTCTGCCCAGCACAGGATGGCTCTGAGACCTAGAGCTCCTCTGGGGTCACACACTGCAGCTGCTGTGGAGGGACAGGGCTTAAAAAGCAGGATTTAATCAAGCCAGGCTGAGATAGCTCAGGAGAACACTCTTGAGAGTTCAGGTATGAACCAGAAAGATGTGCAGGCTAAAAATTACCCAGAGCATAGCCACTGAAATGGAGCCAGAGCTGGAGCTGTAAGTCCCAGCCAAGGTACAAGAAAAAGATGCCAGGCAAGGTAAAGGTGCAGAAAGTAGGCATGAACACATCCCTGTGCTCACATGCTCTGGGTGGAGAGAGATCATTCATCAGCCTGAAGACAGGAACATGCAGTGCCTGTTCAGTGCTCCTGGGTTAACACATCTATAGCCAGCCAGCCACCAGAACATGCACAGCTACAGCTACTCCTCTGTGAACTTTAACACAGCCACAACTCAGGGAAGCTTGCTAGCAGGGGAAAAGATCTCTCTCTAAAAAATAAAATAGAAAGAAACACGTTGAGTATAGCTTCCAGATCTATGGCAGGTAATGCAAAATAAACCTCTGTAGCACTGTAGTTAGCATTGACAATAGAGTACTGGGGAGACGCCTTCTGTTTCATAGCCTTAAAATATCCCTGCAGTTCCTGGACAGTCAGCACCTGCCAGGCAGGGTCAGCTCTTCATCAGCCTTCCAGAACTCTTCTTAGGGTGCCTGTAAGGTCTTGTGCTCTGTTTTCTGCTGCCCCTGCAGAGTTCAAGGGGAAGACTGAGCTGAAGATCCTGGAAGGGGACATCCGAGATGTGACGTTCCTGCACCGTGCCTGCCAGGGCGTCTCCCTCGTCATCCACACGGCCTCCCTCATTGACACCCTGGGCCTCATCGAGAAGAAGCTGCTCTGGGAAGTCAATGTGACAGGTGAGCAGGGGAAGCACCTTCCTCAAAGCCACATCTGTGTCCTGATCACTGTTCAGGGAAGGGAGCACCTGAGCTGTGGTTGTTTGGAGCCAGGTTACCTGGTTTGTCCTGCATCTCGCACAGACGTACCCAGGGGTGCAAATCCCGTGTCTGTGCAGCCCCAGGAAGTTCTGGGCCTCTCCACACCCAGTCTTCCACTTCAGGGCAGTGCAGGATCCCTCATTCTTGTCAACACTTATGTATGCCCATGCCGAGGTCTGCACAGGCTCTGCCTTCAGTGGTGATAGTCATAAATCCATGCTCAGTGGAAATTTCTGAAAGCAATTCCCCTCTAAAATCCCAATGCTCACCTCAGAAATTGGTTCTTATTCTCCCACCCCACATGGCATCCCTGCCTGTGTACATTTTTCAACGTTTACAATTACTGCAGACTTTGGCTGCAGTTACAGAAATGTTGCACTGATAACATCCCAGAGCCTGTGGCTCTCTCCTTGCTATTCTTTTTCTTCTTCTCCTTCTCCTTTTCCTTCCTCTGCCTTTAAGTCTGTGTGCAAAGAGAAGAACAAATGCTCTCCCACCTTGAGTTTATAATTTAAAATTCCCCAACAAACTCAGAGCTTTGGGAGGGAGGGGTTTCAGCGACTCAGTGATGGGATTTCCCCTGAGGAACCTCCATTCTTCAGGAAAGATCAGGTGAAGGGAAAAGGTTTTGACTTAGGAATGGGCCATGTAGCATCACCTACCAGGAAGTTTAAATGTATTTCCTAAAAGAACAACTTCACCCCCTGTCTGTGATGCCAAACCCCTCAGTGCCATTCAGAGAACTGGCACTGCCTAACCTGCATGCACACTGGCCTCCCTGGCTGTGCTGCTTCAACTGCTTGGGGCAGATTTGGGGAAGATGTTCTTATTTACATGAACAGCTTTCCCAGTTCTTTGTTCCTCTCTGCCACAGCCACAGGGCTTCTTCACAGAAAAATAAGGAACACACCTGTACAGGCATCACTTTCACAAATATTGGCTGCTCACCAGTGCTCAGAGGAAGAGAGAATTCTTGGCACTCGAGTTGTTTCTTACATGTACCTGAAAAACAGTGGGATGGCATTTTAGTTGTTTTAGTGTGGCTCATTCCCTGTACCATTAGCTTCCAGACCCTTTCATTTCAGCTCAATCAAAGCCACAAATTGTCAGTGATCAAAGCATAGAGCCCACTGGGCAGCCTCTTAGGCCCCTGTCAGGAGGGAAGAGTAGAAAGGCAAGTTCCTGGAAACCTGTGCATTGGGTAATATGAAAATATACCTGGTTGGTAGTTCAGAGAGAGGATTTCTAAAGCTCTGTCTTGATGACTGTACTCCCACTACAATTTGGTTTTTCACAGCAGAATGTGCTGCTTAAACACATTTTACCATGGGAAAAAATGAAAAACAACAACTACAAACAAACAAACAAAAAACCAGAACCAAAATCAAAATCAAAGTACTATTAAAATGTCCCAGAAAGCTGCCTATGGGTGAAAAAAGCCCACTGGGCCAGGGAGGATTAGCTGATAACATTTGCTAGAATGAAATACCATCCACAGTTCTGCTCTCAGAGCCAAGTGGCCACAAGGTCAGTGAGAGAATACTGCTGTCCTCTGTTCCCTGTTTTCTTCCATTTCCATTCTGATGCTCTTCTGGTTTTCTGACCAGCCAGGGCATTGCTATGTATTTCATGGGCTTGCAGGATGAAAGTTTTGTTTCTCCTAGAAAATAGAACTCATGTAATATAAATATAAATGTTTCTATAATAGAAATGTTTCAAGAATCAGATGTGGCTGTTCACGAACCAGGACAGAAGTGAGAAAGTTAAACTTGCCTTGATGCAGGGCTTTCCTCCATTACCACACAATATCTCAGAGCAAAAATAACTTTTTTAGGAAGGAAGGGAAGCAATTTTTAAAAAGGAAGGGAATAGAGAAAATAATTAATTACAATCTAAACAAAATACCTACTGTGAATCAGATACTCAGCCAGAAGGGCAAGCAAACCAAGGGGACCCTCTCGCTGAATAAAGCATGTAATACAGTAATAATTTACTTTATTACAGTCTATATGAAAGATACTCAGGTTTCCATTACTGTAGAATCTTTAAACTTTTACATACAATTCTGATTTGCAAATAAACCACATTTTATTTGGGTGAATTTCATCTTATTATTATCTCATATAAACTGTCAAGATAATTTTACGATTGCCTTATTCTAAAACTTGCTATCTCATTTGATTTCATCAAGACCTTCTGTATTTGATTACATTTCCTCATTTTCCAAACAGTACTGACAGCAGAAATAAAGCTATTATTTTTAAAATAATAAAATAAATACATTTTTTCCAGATGACCCTGGCTTTTATGTCATCTAAACACGGTGACTTGCATGAACTCATTTTTCACATTAATTTATTCCTGTCTGTGTAACTTTTTTCAGTGCACTTCCTTAATATTTCTGAAAGCCTCATCCAGATTTGTTTTCCATTTGTTTCAATTTCTTTCTTTTCCCTTTTCAAGCTTGAAAAGATGAATTTTGGTGCCCCAACAATATTCAGTTGAATAATTCTTCCTATTTTTCACTCATTAACAAGTCCATATTTTGCTGCCAATATTCCTAGCTCTTCTGAACCTCTTTAATTCATTATATTTGTTTCAGTCCCACTAACCTGGTCTGCATTGTGCTGCCTTCAGTTGTTGCTGTAACAGACTGAGCAGACTTGGAAGATTTTTAATGTGCCTCACTGCTGGTGCTTGATTTTATCCCCTATATTTTAGGCTACACCCTTCTGATATCATATCAGCCATTTTAATTTAATGCTCCTTTGCCAAAGATGTTTTCAAATGTCTTTGAGCTGTGTCTTCTCTTCCAAAGTCACTGGCCTTTTTACATTTAATTTCTCTCATTACACCATGCACAACAAGTAAGGCAATTTCTGCCTGAAAGCTGGGTGGAAAAAAATATTCTAATTGCACCTATAACAACACAACTTATTAAAGTATTTATTCCCCCCTTCAGTGTGCTTTCCTTGTTTAACCTTCTTGGCTATTTAAAAGACTTTGAACAGCTGACCTCTGCTGCCCCCGATGAAAGCATTAAAGGATTTTAAATGTAAGAAATCCTGTACTACTGCAAGGAAAAGCCAGATTATGCCAGAAAAGGAGGCATACATACGCAAGCCTCTCTTTTCTCATTGCACTTCATGATCTTTGACTACATGTTATCATGCCTTGCTTCACCATGTTTCCTCCAAGCCCTTCTCTTCAGTCAGTCAAATACTGGATAGATTTGCACTGGGTGTGAGTGCACTGATTTTGGAGCAGACCTTCAGGTCCCATAATAATTCTGTTCCTTCTTAGCAAACCACCCAAGAGCATCCTCAAACCTGAAAAACATGGGCTTCACCATAGAGCATGGATGAGGAGGATAAGGAGAGGGGCAGCTTCTGAACGTTCTCTGCCTACTCAAGGTGGCACAAGTCCCTGAATCCGTGGTCAGTCTCCATGCTAAGCTAAGAAAGGGCAAAAATTTGATTCTTGGCATAAAAAAACCCCACAACATGCAATTAGGATCAAAATTCACCCTTGTTTAACTCTGGAAGGTGCACTGATAGGTGCACTGATACTACTTAAATACAGATTCAGAGTAGGTTCAGTGTCATTGAACATACTGCCCAGTTCAGGACAGGATTCTTGCAGTTGCAGGGAGGGAGATCATGCAAAGCTCAGGCCAGAGATGCCGTTTCTGATCTGAAACCCCCACTTTTTCCTGGTTAGAGGGCTCTAACCTAGACTGCTTTTCATGTCTGTTTTCTGAAGGTACTCAGCTGCTGCTGGAGGCGTGCGTCCGCTGTAACGTCCAGCACTTCATTTACACCAGTACCATAGAAGTGACAGGCCCAAACTGCAAAGGGGACCCCATTTTCAACGGGGACGAAGATACAGCTTATGAGAGCACATCCAAATTTCCTTATGCCCAAAGCAAGAGACTGGCAGAGGATGCTGTGCTGAAAGCAGACGGCCAGGTGCTGAAGGATGGCGGCACGCTGATGACCTGTGCCCTGAGATCCATGTATATTTTTGGGGAAGGCTGCACCTTTCTCC
>NW_005054320.1:7337431-7368891 GCF_000277835.1 Geospiza fortis
AGGAGGCTCTGGTGAACCCCGTGTACGTGGGCAACATCGCCTGGGCGCACGTGCAGGCAGCCAAAGCCCTGCGAGCCCCGCAGAGAGCCAAGCACGTCAGGGGCAAGTTCTACTACATCTCAGATGACACTCCTCACATGAGCTACGCTGACCTGAATTACGAGCTGACCAAGGAGCTGGGGTTTGGGATTGAGCCCCGGCTCCCCATGCCCCTGACAATGCTCTATTACTTCTCGCTGCTGCTGGAGATGCTCAGCTTCCTGCTGCGGCCCTTTGTCAGATACGTGCCCTCCACCAATCGCCACCTGGTCACACTGCTCAACACCCCCTTCACCTTCTCCTACAGAAAGGCACAGCAGGATTTTGGCTACGTGCCCCGCTACACGTGGGAAGAGGCCAAGCAGGGCACTGGTGAGTGGATTGCCTCCGTGATCCCCCAGAGAAGGCTGCTCTTGCAGAGCAGCACTGCCTGAGCCTGAAGAGGAGCAGAAACCCAGCTAAGCAAGTCGGGCCTTGAGCCAGAGGAGAGCCTGTCACAGACATGTTTTATGAAAAATCTTTTCCTTAGGATTTTTCCCCCTGAGAAGCTGAGAGGTCTCAAGAACAAAATGTAAACAATGATTATCTGCTGCTGTGGAATGCAACAGGTGGATCTGTGATTGGTCTCATGTGGATGTTTTTAATTAATGGCCAGTCACAGTCCACATGTGTCTCTCTCTGGTCAGACACAAGATTTTGTTATTAATTCCATTCTTCTTCTTGCTTGTTAGCCTTCTGATGAAATCCTTTCTTCTATTCTTTTAGTATAGTTTTAATATAATATATATATCATAAAATAATAAATCAAGCCTTCTGAAACATGGAGTCAGATCCTCATCTCTTCCCTGGTCCTAGGACCCCTGTGAACACCACCACAGAGAGCCGGGAGAGCAGCAGCAGCAAACTAGAAAGCATTTAAATGAATACTTTGTGTAAGAGCCCACTGAAACCCCTCACCCTCGATCTCAGAATAAATAAAAGTGAAATGTTCATTTGTTTGTTGAGTACAGGCTGATGAGGGTAACTGTACTGCATAGTCCACACCCACTTGTACATCTCTGCAGCACAAGGACGTATTTTAGCAAGACTCCACACAATCCATGGTGTGAACACTTCAGCCCTTCTTTCACTCCACGCCGCCTCCAAGGCTTTTGCAAAACACAGCTTGTCCTAGAAGTTTGATCACACTTTACAAATGTGCACCACTCAGCTACATCCTGTTCACTCAGTTTGCCAACCTCACCAAACAGGCAGCAGGCAGAAGCCACCTGATGGCAAAAGCTGTAACAAATCTTGTTCACTTTTTCAAGGGGGTTGTGCATTTTGTGTTCACCTGACAGTCAAACTCTGAGCACCGTAAGCATCGTGAGATCAAAAGTACAATGTAAGTGCAGTACAGTTTTAGTCAGGACAGCATGTGGAGGGAGAGAAGGGGCAGATTTGGTCAGGTGAATACTTCTTTATACACCCTCATTTTGCAATAAATCCGGTGGGTGTCCAGCAGAACAACTTCCAGAAAATGGAAAGGAGAAAAATATTGCAGGAAGGCCTTGATCACAGAGGGGTTCTCACTGCAGAGTCAATGGATTTGTGAACACTGAGGAAAAATAAAGAGTGCTGAAAAAAAACCCTGCTCTTGCCACGTTTCAGCTGGGAACAAAGGCTAACCTTAGCTGATAGGTACATGTGTGCTGCCCCTGTGCTTCTCTGATGGCCACATGAGCTTGTGCAGAGAATGTGTAACTTGACTTGTGGGCAAAAATATAGATCTTGTCTGAACAAAAAAATCTGATCCAGTGTTTGTTCCTCAAACATGCATCTCACCTTCTGAAAACAACTCTAAAAGATGGGAATTCCTCTCTTGTTTTGGAGGTGTGAACAGAAACATTTTACCTGACTCAATACTAATGTAAATAAATCACATTTCCAGGGATGCTGAGTGCTTGAAGTCTGTGTTCAGTTTAATTATTCAGCGCCCTAGACATTAGATAGTCCCAGTGCAAACATAACTATGTGCTTTAGTAACATCTTTGGTTAACTGTGTAAGATCTGAAGTAGTAGAATAGCAGACACCAGAACTGTCAGTCATATTCTGGGGACACAGACTCTCCACAAGGCTTTGGTTTCCATCTGCCTGTGAGGAGATTACTTAGTCCCTCCCTGCCTTCAGATGTGTGATGGTTCACCTGTTCTGCCATGGTGACAATGATTACCAAACCTCCTGAAGGAACACAGATCTCTCTTGCAGGAGAGGTCTGGGGAGAGAAAGAAGGGTCACAACCACTTTGGGTGCAGCTGCTTTAGGCCCTGGCAGGGCATCAGCTGGTCCTGTCAGGCCTCACCTCTCCCAGCAGCTGGGACACTGCACTTAGATCTCTGTGCTTTCTTCTTCTCCATCCCCTTCCATGGACACTGCTCCTCTTCCCTCCCCTGCAGGCACACTCTTATTTTATTTATTCTGCTCTCTGCACACCCTTAGAAAAGCAAAAATGTGTTTAACACAGTAACAGTTAAACAGTTTTTCTGGGCTAATGATATTTCATCCTAATGTTCAGTGAGTGCCAAGCAATGGGTGCAGCCATGGCTGCTCTGTCACTGAGGTAGGAGCAGGAAGGGCAATCCAGGCACAGGGAATTAGAGCAGGAAAGGAAGAGGGAGAACAACAGCAGAAAAGCTTCTATTTCATAGGGGGAGAGACTTCACACATCAAAGGGATGGGGTATTAAAACACATAACAGAAAACTGGGACATCTTTCCAGATGTTTAACAGAGGTCCTAAAATATCCACAGATCGTGCCAGAGAGAAAAAAAGGACCATTTTTCTTCCACAGTTCAGTGACTTGTTTCCCAAGTGCAAGCTCCCATTGCCAGAGCTTCCTTTGCCATTTTTGCCTTCGCAGGAAGACAGTGGGATCTTTTTCATCTCTCCAAAGCCTTGCTCCCAACAGTCAGATTTCTAAGCGCCAAATTCCTCCTTTGTTGAACTTCTTCCCTGTGTCTTGCTACCACATCCCTTCCTTCAATCCCCATGACAAGCCATTCCTGCGTTTTTTGCTTCAGGTGGCTGCCCAGAATAATGGAGTGCCTGCAATAAGGCATCCTGGAAGCCCACGGGAGTGGCTGCCTGAGACATTTATCCTGCTGCTCAGAGGCACTGGAGCTGTGGTGTGCTGTTACCCTGTAACAAACACAAGCCAATAAAGATATTCCAAGGATACCACGAGGGAGAATGGGCAAACTTACTGCAGAGGGCTGATTACCTGCAAGTTCGCACTTCAGTCTTTGCAGTAGCTTGTTTCCATGCTCTTACCCTTGGCAGGTTAGCAAGGTGGCTACAAAATGCACTTGATCAGGACGAGCCTTGTTGTTTTTACGTCAGCTGACCAGGACCATTCTTCTGATTTAATTAGTTTGTCTGGCAATCAATAAAGCAAACTATTGGTTATCAATGAAGCTCCACTGTCAACAGGATCACAGTCAGTAATAAGAACTTTACCTCTGTATAAACAATAGAAAAGCAAAAAAAACCCCAAAACATTACGGCTGCTTTGCTGGAAAGGTGTTTATTTACCCTTCAGATATGCAGAAAAGGATGGAATAGCAAATATATCAGTGGTACTTATATGCTACAAGCAAATTAATGACAACTGGTTCCAGAAGGTTCAAAACCCTACATTTATAAAGACCACTATTTGCTGTTAAATATTTTGTCACTGCAGAGGAGCAGAGTTTTGTTTGCTCAAAGGGACCAGGAACTACAATAATGCACATTTTGAATAGATTTAGGAATAAGGGAGAAACTCCAGAGGAAGAGAAACAAAAATGGCTATCATGTCAATACCAGAAATCCATGCCTGGAAGTGGTGTCATTAATATAGGACACAGTCAATGGAGGACAGTTGGATAGGTGATGCCAATGAGCATGTTTTTGTGAAAAATCCATTTTATCAGACAAGCATGACACTGCTATTCTGAGTATATTGCAGACTTCAAAGAATGATAAAATTTTTTTACATTATGAAGTTAAATGAATTCATGAAGACTAAATTATAAAAATCACAAAATTAATGTTAACTTTCTCAATTATGATCTTTAAAATTGATTTTGTTCTTTTTTAAAGCTTTGGCTCAGTTCACAGGCTTTGTGCAGAACAACAATGTGAAAAGTTATGTACAGCCTCTGTTATGTAGGAAACCAAAAGTACCAATTATTTCTTGACCTGAGAAATCTGTCACTTTTACATGTAGCTATAATAGATTATAGTGGCTGTAAAGCTAATTTGGGAAGTGGAGCACAGTTGGGTACATTCCCAAAGAACAACTTCACCACTCCTTGCCATGACCCCTGCAGTCCCATGTAATACTCTTGTCCCTCCTGAAAGCTCTCCATCTGCATCTCCATCTCAGTCCAAAATCCACTGGATAACTGGAATTCATGTGTGGCTGTGCAATGGATTTCTTACTCAAACCAGTGATTGCTATTTCTAGACATTCCTCATTCACAAAGCTAAACTTGTCTCATTTCTTAAATAAGATGTGTCTCTCCAGTGCTGGCAGCAAGCACTGAATATTAAGCAGTTAAGGATTAATCTGCAAAAGGGAAAAGAACATTAATCAAAAATAAAGATTTATTAAATCTCCAGCTTGATCCTAACAGGTGCCACTCAAAATGCTTAACATGCACTGTGGAAGACCATCAAGACAGAGAAAGGTGGGGATTTTTTGCTGCCTAAAATGTGGAAAGACAACCTAGAAACTTGAAAGGAAACAAAATACATGTGGGCAAAAATTGCTTTGAAGGTACTGATATACTCGGTAATCATCTCATCCTTTCAGGTTTTTTTTTGTAAAAAGAAAATAAATTACAGGAATTAAGCATCTTCAGCTTCTCTTTTTTCTTTTTCAAATATTCTTGCACCTCAAAATTTGCTGTATGGTGATTTCATCAGAAGCTAGACATATATTTTTTCTGATAATCCCACATGCAATTTTAGTTATACATTTAGGTTTAATTTATCTAGTCCAAAAGCATACTGGATTTCTTACACAGACTTGGGCTTTCTACATGCTCTATTTGCAATTTATTTGTGCTGATGGCATAAGGAATGCTGCACACTCACCACGGAGTCCAAGAAAGTTCACTTCAGGGGGGAGTTTCTTTTGGTCCATCGTGGAATTGATGTCTCTTGTCTACAGGGCTCTTGCAATAACCTCTGGCCTGCAGGTATTGCTGCAGCAATGGCCAGCCACCAGCAATAACCAAGAGATGGAAACTGTCTGATCGCAAGCATGGCACAGTCGGTTTTGCCTGTACAAAGTGGTTGAGGCAGTGTGGTCCTGCAGCGTTCAACTTCTCCTGCTTCTCCAGGAAACTTCCCTCAGCCCCCTTAAATGAATGTACTGGCTATGTATTTACAGAGAGGAGCTAGTTGCTTTTACAATGGCCTCGTTTAATTTGAACTCTCTCTTCCTGGCATTGCTATAAGTGAGGGAAAGGAACCAGGACAACTTCACAGCAGGAGCTGGATCACCTCTTACAACAAGCTCTGAGATTAACTGGGAACTGACCGGGTCCTCCTGCAGGACACAGATCCCAGCGGGAATCTCCTGCCCTCGGTGCCTCCTCCTGGGCTATGGGGGCAGCCGGCAGCTCTGCGAGCCAAGCTGGGCATTCAGACCTCGCCATCCTTCCACAGGGAAAGCTGTTTAGGGCAAGGGATGTCCCGGAGCGGCCGCTGGGTGGGGTGAGTGCAGTGTAAACCTGGGGCTTTCCCTGCGTGTCCCCTCCCCGCAGCTCCTGGGCGAGGACACAGCGGGATCGGAGCCCAGGATCAGGACTTGCTCCTCGGTGGCATTTCTTCCTTTTCTTGGGAAGGGAGGAGTGCATGATCAGCTGTTGGGTAGGACTGATGCTTTGCTTCACACAGCTTACATCTGCTGGCTTTGTTGGTCTGTGCCTCTCACTGCCGCAAGATGGTATCTTCAGCGATGGTTTCCCCTCACTTGCTCTGCAAAGCCCAACTTAATATTCCGACTGCAGAGTCTCTGTCCTCACAAAGTCTGCGCTTTTATCACAAAAAACACCGTGCAAGGTTGCTGGTGTGGGCTGCCTGCTGCTGGGGACGGGGGATCCAGGCAAACAGAGACAAATGATCAACCCTGATACATCACAGAAGGAAGTATTCATCCCATCTCCTCTCCTGCTAACATTCTTGGGTGCTTTGCAACCCAAGACAACTCCTCTTACAAGTCAAAACTTCTCAATGTCGCTTTAAGGGAATGACTTGATGCATGTATTTTAAGAAAAGGTCTCAGGTTCATCCTCTGACACTGCTCCAGTGGGAGTGATGCCATGCTTAGCTGTGACAACACAAGAACTACAGCACAGCTGAGATAGTGTCTGGAAGAAGCTTCCAAAACTGGAGTGTCACTGTCTAGCTTTTTGTTCCTGTCTGAGCACAAATTGGTTAATACACTGGAAATCCGCTGGGTCTCTCTGTACAAGCAGAAAAGCAGCACAGGATTAAAAAAATCCCTCGAGTTTCTCCCTTACTTCCTCCCTCCAGCACTCCTGCAGCAAGTGATGGAAGAACCACGGGTGATAGACTCAAGGTCAAGTGTATGAATCCCATTCAAGTGTGTGAATCCCATTCATTCATTTCCACTTTGGTGTGGAAAAATTATTCTGTCCCTATGAAGATCAGTGCAAGAATCCTAAAGTGACTCTGGGGCTCACATTTATATCACAGGGACATTTTACCTGGATGTCCTGTTCTTGAGTGTTATGTTTTGTACCTGGTTACTGCGAGCCATCTCACTAAAACCAGGATGCTGCCAACTCTTTGAACCAGAGCAGTCCACAGGATCAATTGTGTGGTATGTCTATGGAATGAAGATCCATGTCTGCTTCATGTTTAAGTTGTAAAAAATTTTAAAATTGTGTTTTCTGAACAGCAAATCACCCTTAAGTATCTGTAGCAATGCTCTGGGTGAGCTTAATGCAGCAGTCCCCACTCTTGATCATTTCATGATGCTGGAACTTCTGCCAGATTGGAAGATAAGCCAAGTTTTATTTTTTCTTTATTTTTAAGGGTGGTTCTCACCATTCTGAAAAAAAAAAAAAGGTCAGGGCTCGGAAATATTAAACTACGAGTGGCACAAAAGCTCGAGATTAAATAAAACCCCACAACTGCAGACATGGAAAAAGATCCTCAAACTCATTATTTAGAAGCAATCTCATAATTCCTGCAGCCTGATTCATCAGTTTTTTTAAAAATCAAGCTTGTCAAGCAGCTGAAGTACAGCCTTTTCCCAACAGGAGCCAGTTAAAATCTCATGGTGCCCACAGAGGTTACAGACCTCCACATCAAGTGATTTTTTCCCTCCAGGAAAAAGGCTCCTCACAGTCACAGTTTATGTCCCACATCACAAATGCATTTTCATCCTTTGTATTGATTTTCTGATCTGTTCAGGGCAGACTGCTGCGGCCCCTGTGCCTGGCTGGCTCTGCTCAGCCTCACTGACTCCCCAAACCAGGAATTTTGCATGTCCTGGCAAGTTACACACACAGGGGTGGGCAAAGGTTGTTCAGCATTGGGAGACACTGTGAGTGTTTGACATATGAACATTAATGTTCAAATGCCACCATTCTGGAAGTCAGTCTGATACTATTATTGAAAACAAAGTATGACTTCCAGATTCTGAGCTGACGTGCACCAGAGCACACCCAGCCATACCCTTGCCCTTTCCCAACAGCTCCAGCTAGCAAGAAGTTTCTACTGCAGGGGTAAAAAAAGGATGTGGGCAGAGCATCTTCCTGATGCAGCTAACCAGCCTCTGGCACCGAACATAACCTGTTCAGAGGGAACATCTCCAGGGCTACACACTGTGCTCTGTGAAGCCTGGATGTGCTTAACCCACAGACTTCTATTAAGAAATAGCATGAGCAGGATCTGGAGGAAATTTGAGGCAGTATATTGAAATGTTTTCTTAGGGGACACACTTGAAAAAGCAGCATTTGTGTATTATTTAAGCTAATAAAAAGTCAGTGTAATGATGTCACATGGATGTGGCTGTGAATTTTTCACTGTTATCATTGAAGTCATCAAACCCTGCTTCACAGCAAAGCAATTAATTCCACAAGTTGATGGCTGGCATGTATGCAAAGATTTGAAGGATTTTTTTTCCTGTGGAAAATTTCCACTTCAGCTGCAAAATATCTAATGAGAACCTGAAAACCTAACCTTGCTGTGATACAAGTAGAAATACAGTGCGGGAGGTTGGCATAAGGTTTAGCAGACTGTAGTACTGGTCTGACATAAACGGTTGCTCAAGTTACACTGGTTTTAAGATTCGAGCACACTAAGAGCAAGAATCTGTGCATTCTTTGAAATTATGTGCCTGGCTAAAGTGTACAAAATGCGTGACCATGTGTCAGTGCAGAGCTAAGAGAACACTTGCAAAAATGCCAGAGAACTGTCAGGGAAATCCCTCGATGTGAACATTAATTAGTGCAGAAATAGCCCACAGGCATAAAGCGCCCCAAGTAATAACAGGATGTGTACCCAAACAAAGGACAAGATAAGCCATCTAGAACTGGGTGTAGAAAGAATTTAAATGCATGCAACAGAGAGTATCTTCAGAGATTCTCTCTTGAGGGTACTGATGATCTTCCCTTATTTTGCTGTGTAAGAATTACTGCACAAAGGACTCTATTTGCAGAGTGTACCACTCCTCTGTTTTAATGTAATATTCTTAGTTACTTGGGTTTTGTTCAGTAACAATCTTTAGATCAAAAGAGATTGGTGTCCCTCTGTTGTTAACATTGCAACACCCTGCAATCTGTTTCCGATTTCTCCACAGAAAATCCAGTGGCGAAAGGTCATTGGATAACCGTGTTAGAAAATTTAATAGGAAGTCTTTTGGTGAATTTCTATTCATCATTACTCAAACAGCATAGCAAATGCGAGTGAGAAACTCCCATCCATGAAGCTAAGAAAGGCTTTTTACTTCCTGATTCCATGGCCTTTTACACTCACCCTGCCCTAGAAAGAGATAACAGAGCAAAGGAAAGAGCTTTTGTAAATTCAACCCTAGACTTAGAGATCCCACAGGAGCTCTGGAATGCAGGACAGCAAAGGACCTCCTACATCCTTGATTCAGGTACAAGAGACTGCAGGCAAGCACACAACATCACCCTTTTACTCAGCAGATAAACATGTTTTCTACTCCTAGGACCCCATTGTCAGAAATTATTCAGGTGTTGCAGGTATCAGTTTGTGTGGGGCTTTTGTGCAAGGTTTGTCCTCCTGGAAAAACAGCTTTTTTCTCTCCCAGGCTGATCAACCACTTGATGTGTTGTGGACAGCAGATGTCCCCTCTGTCAACCTTCCACTTTGCCAGGCTGGGTTCCTCTCACCTCTCCGGATGCCAACTCTCCATTCCCTGGTAAGCCTCAATACTCCTGTCTCCCCCGAGACAAGCCCTCCTCAATACAGGTGACCAGAACCACAGAGCACATCTCAGAGGTGCTCACCCATCTCTGCACAGCACTGACATGCTTCTTGTGTCATCAGAAACAGCCTCTCAGTGCATGGATGCCTTGCCAGCACCATGAGGCTCCTTGGCAGAGCTTGCTCTGTCCCTGACAGCCGCTATTGATTCAATAAGTGACTGGACTAATTCCAGAGAACAGCCCCAACTCCATGGATATCAAGGTCTATTAAATACCAAGATAACCACCTATGGCTCAGGAAGCTGCAGATGACTTCAGGGTACATTTGTGAAGCATCAAAATTCACTTTCCTGCTCTTCTGTTGGAATTTGCTCTTGATCAGAGTTGAGTCAAGATATGAGACCTTAGTTTTGACTCAGCACAACCATTTTAATTTTCACTTGCTCTTTTCACCCTGCATTGGTGATCTGTGTATTATGGCTGACTGTATGTTCAGCCATATATGTTCCATTTTGCTTGTTACTGATTTCAGATTGACAACATCACAGACTACAGCGAAAGGTTTTGCTCCTCGTCCCAGGAGGAACAACTTCGCATTTTAACTTTTTAAATTTCTTTTATCTTCTTCTGTTTCAGGCCTTAGCATTATCTGATCCTTCATTCTCTGTATTGACAATTCTTTCTAGATTTTTCTACAAACAAATTTTTCTTACCATTATGGACAGACATCACACCTGTCACCTGTGACTACTTGGAAATCACCTAAGAAAGCAAACAGTGACACTGTTGGTACACATGAACACATGGTGCTTTTCCCTTCCTCCCCAAATTCATCCCTGAATTTTTACCTGCAAGTAAGTTTGGCTACATGAGTGACTGCTCTTTCTCAAACTATTTCTCTTCTCCCTTCCTCCCCAAATTCATCCCTGAATTTTTACCTGCAAGTAAGTTTGGCTACATGAGTGACTGCTCTTTCTCAAACTATTTCTCATGGGAGTTGGCCCAGCCAGAAATATTGTCAAAAAGACTCTTGCTCTTCATATTAAAAAAAAACACAACACACCATCATCAGCCTTCACACATCCCACATGTGAACCAGCATAGATAGAGTAATGCTTCCTTTCCAAAGCCCACAGAAAGCCTATGACTTTGCACTGAGAGAAGCCAGCTCCCAGAGCTACAAGACAAAGGCTAAAAATAATCCATTAAAGGATTAATTTCAGGATTTTTAAATACAGCTAATTAATATGCATAGGAAAGGCACATGGTCTCCAGGAAGGAGCACACACAATCACAGAGTCTGCAAGGGAACGGAGGGGGGGTGGATGACATGCAGGCAGAGCGCCAGCAGAGAGATGAAAGAGGATATTCCCTATATATATATCCCTTGGGCAGAGAACATGGAAAAGAATGTCTGTTTCAGAGGAGGTGGAAGCAGAGGCGGGAAGCACTTCACTATTGAAGAGGCACAGACAATGCAGTGCAATCACAAAGGACAGGACACACTTTGCTACAGCAAGTGAATCCCAGTGAGGTGGTTCAGGGGCTGAGGACATCACAGGGAGATCAAGGGATGCAAATGCTGCTGCTTTGGAAGTGACGCCGCAGTTGGGAGCCGGGTGCAGTGTGAACATGCCAGTGCAAGAAGCTATGGAGCAACACATCGATGGAAATCTGAATCTCAAGGTGGATGGCATGGCAGTGCAGCAGGAGCCATGTGTTGCACTCAGTTATGGCACTTTGGAGGCAATTTCCTCTTATGATCATTGCATCCCCAAAACAAGGTACCATGTTTGAGCAACATGGGTGATGTCAGACAGAAAGGATTATCTACAGTTAATGTGAATCAGAAAGCAAATCTGGTTATCCACTGGCTGTACTGGAAAAAACAGAGCTAAAGCAGCAGTTCCAGAGAGTTTCAAGGTGCAGGGGGAAAACAAGCCCAGTTGAAGCCATTTCCCCATACCAGTTTCCCTGTGAATAACACTTAATTGGAAACTTTTTCCATTTCCCAGGCAGCAGAGGAATGGACGGACAGACTTTATTGCCCAACTCACTGGCTACTGAAGTCTCAAGAAAAGCTGGGGGTTTAACCTGGTGGCTTAATTATTTAGTACCACTGCTTGTCTGTCTGACCCTTTACCCTCATCTAAAAAGATCTTTGGACCTTTTAGCCACTTTCACACAATTTGAGAAATGGGGAGAAATCTCAAACTTTTGTGAGGTTTGCTGGCTTTCACAATGACACCCAGGAACAGCCTCAAAGTGTTATGCATGAAGCTGCATCTTGAGAGCCATCTGTGCACTACCGGGACCTGTCAGAAACAAGTACAGGGGTTTAATTTTGCAACAGGGGGTCTTGATACATGTTTACATTGACAAAGTCCTTAGTAGAGCTGCAGGGGGAAAAAAAAGTTGCAGCACCACCATGCCTTTGGAATAGGGTCAGCTTCACACTTCAGTGCTACAGCATGCTGCTTTTGGAGGCAAAGGACAAAAAATACACTCTTTTCACTTAAAGACATTCTTTATTCAATCTTTTTTATATACAATATTATTTTTTTAATCTGTAAAAAGTACATATGCAGGATTCCAGGTCAGAGGCAGAAGGTTTCCACATCAGAAGATAGACTTTTGCCCTTTTATTATTTTGGAGGAAAAAAAAATTCTGTCAGTTTTAGACAAAGCAAGAATAAAGGCAGAATGCAAATCCAACTTCCACCAAGCAATTAGGATTAAAGGCAACAATTCACTGTAACAGGTCAGGCTGTGTCCTCTGACTTTGGTGGTTCCCAACTTTCCTGGGTAATTACAGAGCAGTTTGTTAGAAGGTGCTGACAGCTGAAGCAGCTCGTGCTTATCATCTCTGCTACAGCTTGCACACAACTTGCAAGAGAGCCTGGGCTTCCTCTTTGTATGGCAACTCAAACTCTTGAGTCAGAAGACTGCTTTTCTCAAAATTCAAGGAGTGAAAGAGGGATGTCTTACTCAGGGTGAACTCATTTGCCAACTACAGTGTGGATCAAGAGCTTGCTTTCATTTTTCTCTGGCATCAAGAAGCCTGTTTCTTATTTGTCCCCTTATAAACATGAGCTAGGCTTAGTAGTGTAAATACCAACAGGACTTTGCTTAGGGGTGCACCTCTAACCTTAAAGGATGGCATTACAGGGAGTGTGTAATTATTGTTACTTTTCAGAACCCAGGCAATATTCAAATCTTGTAAAATACTGTGAGGGAATGTGTCAGTGTTTGGGAGCTAGAACACAGTGATCCATACATCTGGAGCAGAGAGCTGAAAGAACAGCAAAGGTGTGACTGGCACATGGAACTACTCGCTCTTCCTTCTACTCCAGGGCACTTGCTATTTTCTATACTTTCCTTGAACATTCAGTTTGAAGGACTATATTGTGCAGCAAAATTAACACTCAGAATATCATTCAAGGTATTTTTTTATTTAGAGGACAATTCTAAGAAGTTGACTTCTTGACTGCAGGACATGCACAGCTCCAGGGTTGTTAATGGAAGCTGCAGAAATCTGGCCTCTTTGAAAAGCCAAGCTCTAATTGTTAGAAAAAAAAGTACTACTGGCAGATCCCAACCAACAGGCAAGTTTGAGGCTTCGATTAGGAAAAGAACCATACATCCTTGTTTTGACTGCATGCAAACAGGAAATAGACAATTTTAGGATTTCCAGGCTCTTGCCCAAATCCAGTGTGCCAGAAATGCACATGATTTTCTGGTTTTTGTTTTATTCTGTAAGGGGAGAGGGTATTGTAGAAGTTGTAAAATGGGACAGCTACCTAGAGAAAATGAGGATTGTTTTGTTAGAGAGTACAGTGCAAGACTCAGAAACAGCTAGGACTAAAAAGTCATTTTTGTGCTTAAATTTACACTCTTGTCTTCAAGAAAGTAAGACAGCAGCAAGAGAATGAAATGGCAACATTCTACTGTACCTTATGTACCCAGAGGGAAAACAGTCTGAACTTTGGGTTGCACATAATGCCATTTTGCAGATCAGAACCTACTTTTCTGTGAAGGACTCAGAAGGAGGGCACATCACTTCAGTCAGAAGTTTCAGTATCTGTGGTGCTTGGTAATTAAGCATGTACCTCGGCCAGAACGCATAACCTCCAAACTCTGCTTGATCTAGGAAATCTCAGGATGAAATTTATGAAAGTCACAGTAATTAGTCCTTAAAATGCATTGTTTTTTATAGACTCTGCACATCATTAGCTTTTGGAGAAAAAGGCCAGTTGGTATTTTAAAGAGTGATGGAGAATAAACTGACTGTTATTGGGGTAACTGGAAAACAAGAAACAAGTGTTCTTTATTTGGTTCCTGCTGCTTATCTACACAGAGAAGAAACAGCGGTACTGTACATCTACTTTGAGAAGAACACCATCCCATAACATGAAATGGCTTAGTCTTCAATTCAGGCATTCTTGTGGCAATAAGTTAACCCACTGGGATTCATGGAGAAGTAAAATTTGAAGGGTTCCTCTTTAATTCACAAGAGGGGGATGGAGGAGGAGAAGCAAGTTTGCTGTTTCTGGGACTCCTTGACATTTCTCTGAACAGACTGGCAGCCACTCTACACCTGCATTTACCAGGAGGAGTGCAGGGACAGGTCTATGGGGCAGAAAGGGCTTTTTTATTTTTAATTCTTTCTTTCTTTCTTAACAGAAAGGTCTGCTTTTCCTCTTTCTTCTACATACCCAGAGACATGTAGGAGAACAAGGCAATCGAGTGCAGTTTTAAACCAATAACAGTTCTCATAGGATCAGAAAAACAATTTGAAAACACAGCATATCTGAACTTGGGAAAATGAAAAATTACTAGTTCTTCAGTAAGTCACTGAATAATAATTAGAAAAATAAATTAATGTGGGGCCAGTAAGAAGAATCCATTTATTAAGCGACTTCTAATTTTAAATAAACAATTACTGAAATCAGTATTACTTACTATACCGATTACTTTACAAGTTCTCAAATTATTTTTAGGATACTGCTGCAAATTACAGTAACAAAGTAACTGCTATTAAGGTACAAACATTGAGACTCAAACTTTTCCCAAGCCCCATGTTTTCTTCCTCTTAAACTAAAGTAACTGTCTGGAAAAAAAGCATCTGACAGCATTTTTACTTAGATCCTATGATGATTTCTATGTCTAAGTTAGTGACACTGACAAATGAAGAGTGATTTTGGGGGGAAACTCTACAGTCAGATGTAATATAACATGATAAGGAGCTAAGTTTTTTTTTTAAAACTTCATATAAAAACATTTTTGAGGAGGGAAAACAGCACTCACTCCCTTTAAATCTGATGCTGTACTGCTGTAGTTCACTAAAGAGTTCTCCCACTTGCTTCAGTAAAAAACATCATCAAGATTTTTTAAAGACTCAACCTGTGCATTAATTAGGAGGGAAACCTGCAGGCTGTTTGTCAGCAAAGGAGCCAGTCACCATGGCAAAAAGATCTGAGAGCTATATAGACGAATAAAAAGAATAGTTTGAGCTGTAATTATTCTGAACAACAGTAAAAGAGATGGAGGAAGACAAAACTGAAAAGATAAAAAATCTGGAAAGATGAAACTTTTTTTAGCAAATAAATGAAGACTGAAAAAGACTCCATTTAAGGGATACTATCCAGCCGAACCATGAAGTACTTGAAAACACTCCATGCATTTAGCAGCATCATAAATTAATGAAAGAAGAGACTTTTCAGTTTCTTTTTCCAGTCACATATAAGAGATGTTAGGCTGCTTCCAAAGATCATGTTGGATTTGTACTGGCGCACCCAGAAGAAAAGCAAGTTTTGTAAAGTAAATCAAAAGCAGTTTTAGGCTTCAGTCAGACACACATATACCTGTGAAGAAGGTTCTGTGAATAGTATCCAAAGAATGAAATGTAACAGATTGTGTACAAAAATACAGAGCAGCAAGTTCTCACTGCTTAGCTCAAGGGGAGCTTCTTTTAGTTCCATATACTGTATCCTCCTATATAAATCATGAAACAGTTATGCTCATGTTGTCATCTCTGTTTATTTAGCTAAAAGAACCAGGACTAAGAGGAGAATGGTTTTTTCATGTCACATAATTTGTGAGGAAGGGAAACTTAGGCTCCTTCCTACTCCAGTGATATGCTCCAGACTCTGACTGAGCTTGCCAAATGAACTAAGCCCACTCTGCTGACAGTGAACTACAAACCAAATGCTTACTAATTGTTTTTTCTTTTTTGGATATAAGCATTACTTTGAAAAGGGAAAATGAGGAGGCAATATTTTTTGTACTTTAGGTCTAACAGATAAGAGGCTCTGAGAATGGCTGCCAGTCTGGACAGATGCTCCTTAGAAAATTCAGACAGGTACAGAAAGAAATTCAAATCCTGATGCTGCTGGTGCAGTGGTGTTGCTTTGTTCATGCCATCATAAAAAATTTTGAAAAAAAGAAAAAAAGAAAGGAAAAGAAAACCTAGGTATTTGGAACCCACCCAATCTGAAGAGGTGACTGTGTGTTGTTCCTTGCAACAGCAAGCAGCAAGTTCCTTTCCCTGGAAAGGAAAGCCTCTTCTTCCTCATGCTGCTGCATTAATATTATCTGTAGATTCCATGTCTTGCCAGGGTTCAAAGCGTGTGAAGTCCCCGTCCTGCAAAAATCACACTCGTGTGTTTTGGTCATGTATAAAACAGAACTTTTAACTTATTTATATGTTGAAGAGCTTCATTTCCCATGCCAATACTTGCTTGACTCGGGGGTCTAGGTTTACCAAGTGTCTGTCTGTCTGTCTCCCCTCCTGCTAAAGTCTCAAGTAGTCCATGTAAACAAAACAGAGCTGAAAACAGTCTCTCTTCCTCTTCATAGAGCTGTTTTTATCGATATGCAGGATTTCCTGACAGTGTGGTGTTGGCTAAATGTAAAACAGGCAGAGGATGAGCTTCTGTGTTAAAAACCCAGTTGTCTAATGGTAGAAGATCATCATTGGAGAAAAGCAGATACAAATACCTGGACAAGACAGAGATGAAAAACATGGGTATTAAAGCAGAACACAGGCAGGCAGGAGCAAGAGACCATCTTGAGGCCTCACAGTTCAGCAACTACAGCTATAAACAAATTACTTGCTTTCAATCTTTGTACTGCATACACACAGCCTTTCCTATTACGATGATCTGAAGTCATTTTTATTATGATCAAACCCTTCAAAGAAAGTTGTTATAAAGACAACAATTTAATCTTTCCAAGAAACTTCAGGTTTTCGAGTCTCCCTTTAAAGACCTGCAGTGTAAAACAAACATCAAGATCCCAACCACAACTACTTGGGGGACAAGAGAGCAGAGAAGAAGTTGTCAAAAAGCTTTTCTTAACGGAGGAAACCCACTTGGAAATTACCAATCCTCTTTAATCCAAATCAAAGATTTTGTGGCATCACAATAAAAGC
This sequence comes from Geospiza fortis, assembly GCF_000277835.1. Taxonomy (NCBI): domain Eukaryota; kingdom Metazoa; phylum Chordata; class Aves; order Passeriformes; family Thraupidae; genus Geospiza; species Geospiza fortis. Next base: position 7,354,356 of record NW_005054320.1, read on the forward strand.
TGCTCAACCATGGCAGGCATCTGATTTGTCATCACCATTCTGGAAGCTGGTTCAGCTTCTGGTGAGAGGAAATGGGACAACAGATTGTGCAGAGGTTTTCACAGATGTTGTACATTATAATAAAATGCAGAGGACACGAAGCATGTAACAAAATAAGGATTACTGGATATATGCAGAGAAAAATTATTTGTTGTTCCTTTTTTCCTAATACACACTTTGAATGTGGCTGTGCTGTAACTCTGTAGGACATACTGGTAGTAGGGATCTGTCAAAGTTTCCTAACACAACAGCTAAAACTCAAATGATATTTCCCTTGTTACAGAACACCTGGCTGTGTGAGCGCAAGCACAACGGCGTGGGTGTACAGGATCTCTCACCTCCTGCTTGCTTTCCTGCCATCCAGAAAAAGACAGCTCTTGCTGCACTTGACAAGGAAAGGGTGTCATTCCCATTAGTGGACTCTGCCGCATCCAGAATGCACACACTTGTTCTGCTGCTCCTTCGCCCTCTCTCCATCAGACACTGGGAGTGTCTGCTGCTTTCAGCCCTGTGTCACTGCCTGATCAATTCTTCTGCTGCCTTTATTTGCCAGCTCTATCCACAATCCAGTCAGTGGAGCCTTACTTTTTCTTTCCTTCCTCATCTATTTACTGTTTACAGATAAAAATTTCCTGCAGAAATGATTCAGTTTTGTCACACATATCTTGTTTCCTTCTCCACACTCTTCATTTGTCTTTAAAGCATCAGGCCTTTCCTTTCCTCAATACTTCTGCCTCGCTCTCTCCTACTGCAGCTCTCCAAGCTCTTTCTCACCACAGCAGCAATATTTCATCTTACTCAAACTCACCTTCCTCATTTGATTCACACTTTTCCTTTGAATAACTTAAGCAACCTATTTCTCCATCTTGGTCCTTCCCACTCAACAGGTACCTTCATGCCAGGTACTGCTCAAAACTCTCAAATTTGCTGTGTATCTCTGGTGAACTGAAGTATCCAAGCAGCAAGAAAGTATACTTGGGACAGTTACCAAATTTGAATTTGAGAGGAACGAATATGCAGAAGTAATCATCAATAGAGGAAAATATTACAGCAGGTATTGCTTAAGACATATTTTATGCCCCTCTTCTGAGGAACATCTTCGTTTTTCTCATGACATCATACTCAACCCTTCTGTCTTTATTTTCCTTTGGGCTATCTCATTGTGAAACCAGTTTCTGGTTTGGGCTATGCCAATTGCATTCATGTCAAAAACATCTAATATTCAGCTCTTCAATAAACCTTCATTTTGTTCCACAAGAAGGAAATGCTCCAAATCAAAAGTCAGTAAAAATTTCTGAGTTCTTTCCTAGAAATGCCACCATCTGCAATGCTTGCACTATAATATATCCAGTTTCTGAATGATGCATCAGTGAATTTTCAGATCTCCTTGTGATTATTTAAGATGCAGACAGGATTCTGGTGATACATCAAAAGTCAGCCTTGCCACCACACAAGTTCCTTAGGAGAAGATTTCATTCTCTTATTTGGCTTTTATAAGCAGATCAATCATATACCATCAGCTCCTGGAGAGGTACTGTTTCTCTGCCCTGACCTCTTTGAAACTGCTGCCTCTCTCTTTGGGACCACTGCTTTTAGTCTCCAGAAAATGAACTTAAAGGAGTAAGTGAAATGAAATTAAAGAAGACAATAGAGGACATAGCAGTGGCTGACTTCCTTTTTATAATGGTAACACAAGGCAACAAAGTATTGTGATTACCTGGAGGAATTTGGTAAGAAGCCAGAAGTATAGAATGGTCACACTATCCTCTTAGACACAATGAACTTGGAGTCCCTTTTTCCCAGTGAAACATGCTGTGATGCCTGAATTAGACACAAAACCTGCCATTTTCAGGACCTGCTTTCTGTTCCATTTGGTGCTCCTAATACTCAAAATCAGTCTTTGTCTCCTTTAGCTACCTGTGGAGCATCTTCTAGAATTTAGATGTGAGTTTTTACAGAAAGATGCAGAAGTCGAAAGGACTTACTTCAAAGTTTCAGCAAGGAAAAAGCTCTGCTGTACATCATCATATGTAGGAGATGAGGAATACACATCCTTGACACCAGAAAAGCCACCACTAACTCGGCAGTACTTGTCAATTGCCTGCAAAAAGGAAGGGAAAAGACACAGAGAATTTAACTGTAGAACAAAATCTGGAAATTTTCAAGTGTCAAGCTTGATCAACAAAGAAGGTGGTTCTTTTTTGTGCTGCATTTTTCTGCTGTGAATCACTTTGTTGAAGGATGCTATGGACATTAACAGTTTATGCTGAAAAAAAAAGAAAAATAGACTGGAGACATACAGAAGTAGCATCCTTCCAGCGTTATTAATGACACTACATTTGGCAAACTGCTACATGTTAAGAAAGTATTCTGGGGAAGAACACTTTCTTTCCTGGGTATTTACTGTTGGCTGATATTGATGACATGACAAGGATTCCGTAGACTTTTTCTCTGAGCTCATGCAGTTCCTCATTGGTGACACTGGGTAGAACATCAGTCAAATCAATGGAGTAAGTGCTGTGATGTGCACAGGAAGGTAACAAACATCCCTGGATTTTGGAGCTGGAAGAGTCTGAAGAGTTATAGGAATTCTTTGATTGGTAGCTAGTCATGGAGACTTATTGAAAGTAGAAATAAAATACTGTACTCATCTTTATGGACTGTTGATTCCACCCTGTAAACTCTTCTAGCTGCTGCTTTCTCCCCTCATCTCCTTCTCCTACCTATGCTATTCTGTGTTTCCTGTTTATACAGCTGAAACTCAAGTCAGTTTGCATGCTGGACTGCAGCAGAGCTCTTTACCTTTAAAGCATGGAGTTTAAATCCATGCACATTCCATGAAGGAAGAGGCCAATGGATTCTTCCCCTCCCCAGCTCCAACACAGTACTGTGAAAAGCACAATGGAAGAGGAGGAGACTGGAAAGAAAGCATTAGTACCTCAGAGCACCTCTCGCCTACACTTTCATTATTCCACTCGCATGCACGACCTTACAGCACACAAGGATATCAGCCATTAAAACTGGCTCTGAAGAAATGATTCACAGGTTATTTGTGCTTCCCTGCTGCTTTGACTGTGCTTCCTCAGCAGATACCAACTCTTTTAATAGATTCATGCAGGGACAGAAAAGAAGCAGGGATGAAGGAAAATGTTTGTCTCGGGATGTCTGTCATTACCAACGACTGAACACAGCCACCTGTAGCTCAGTAATCTATGATTCAGCCCAATAGCCTCGTGTGAAGCTCCTCTCCACATGGTGCTTTAGGCCCACATTTCTGTTAATTCTGATTTTTGCTAGTTATACTCAGCAGAAGCTGAGGGGAGTCAAGGCAGGGGAGCAAATAAGTTTTGAATGATGCCCTTTTTATGCACAGAAAACAGATTCAATCAAAACTAACTCTTCAAGGACCTCAGTATCGCCTTTGCATACTAGAAATACTGGGAGACAGAGAGGAATTTTCCACTGGACAAATGGACAAAGAATGGCAGTAGATGGTATCACTGAAATCAGGAGGAAAAGCGAAAAATTGAGCAGGATACCCAGGACAGTAAGTCACAGCACAGCAGGTACTACAGCTGACCTCCTCCTAGAACATACTCTTACCCTGTGGAATTCTCAGACTGTTCACAGACCAAAGAATAATCCAGACTGTACAAAGTTCTTTCAAGTTTCCAAAAAGCAAGGTTTTAGAAAAGCAAGTGGAGAGACTGGCAAAACGATGTTATTGGAATGGCTGTGGCTCTAGAGTCTGAACTTCTGCCAAGAAAGGTACATTCTTTCTTGGCAAAATCTAATGCTTGCTGTAATTCCTTATCTCAAGCACAGCTTTCTCCAAGTTTGTATGGAAACTCTCCATTTTTTGTTGGGACTTGAGTCTAAAAGGAGGAAGTCTCTGGATGAATTACTTTCAGATTTGGTTACTGGTGCAGGATAGGGCCACACTGAGACTACTCAGATGCTGAGAGCTGGGTGGACCAGATTTTCTCTACAGTGAAGAGAAAGGTGTATGTGACACATCTAACCCAACAGCACTGAATGCATGACAATCTCTTTGTCTGCACGTTCTTCCACAACAAAAGTGATGCTAGCTACCACACGGCAGCCAAACAACAACATCAACAACACAAACAACCCCAACACCACACTCTCCACAGAAACCACACCCATCAACCAAACCAGCAAAAAGGAAAGAAAAAAATGAATTGCTTAGCTTCTGAAGAAATAATGCATTCACTGTTTACAGAACAATTTGCATATTCCTCCCCAGAACTCCTACAGCCACCAGGCAGGTGTTATATGAATAAACAAGAGCCAAAGCACTTTTGCTTTATAGGCAGAAAATGAAGTGCCTGCTCTTGGCACTACCCCCTTTTATAATAATGCAGAACATGACCTTGTGTCTGCTCTGAAGCACGGCAAGACGGAGGAGGAAGCCGCAGTGTTTACAACTCCTACCAGAATTCCCAGCATACAGCCTGATCAGGACAGAGTTTCTCTGGTCAACCAGTCAGCAACCCTGATGCTGTATGCCACAGCCTGTACAGGAGAAACCTGCTAGTGACTGTGGCAAAATGAAAACAAGGAATACATGGTACCACTGTTAGGGCACCATCTCCTTTCCCCAAAAGAATTAAATCCCCAAGCCAGTGTAAGAGACAAAACTTGCCTATTTTGGAAATTGTAGCTAATGGATAGCACTGAGATTCTCCTCTGTGCTGTAGAGGTCTCATATTTGGGTAACCAAGTGCAAAACTGGTGAAGCCAGCAGGCCTACAAGCCTAGAGAGAGAAATGTGTGATCTGTATCAGCTTTTTTTTTCCTTACGGTTACCAAGTAACCTTGTATCTTCAGAAATGTCTCCTTGGGAAGGCAGACTTGTGTTCAGAATAGGCAAAGGATTTACCCTAGCTGATCAGAGTTCTACGTAATACAGGTAGTAATGAACTGTACAGGAAAAAAGCCTCTGAAAGATTGCTTTACAGCTATTCATCCAAATAGAAAATTTTAAAACATGAACAAATAATTTGTCCTTGATTGCAAGATGTACAGAACTTCAGGACACTGGCTGAAAATCTTGATGTCACAGACAAGCGGCTTAAATGCCACTTGAAATTCTCAGTGTTCTGTCTTCACAGAGACTTCAGAGCACTTGGTGTAGTGGCATCTGCTTTGCCACCCAGATACACTTTCACTCCAGAGCTGAATACCAGTCTCCCTGATGAAACAATGCTTAATTTATTGCACCAGAGAATACAGGGAAGCTCCAAGATGATTGGAAGGGTATTAAGGTAATATTGCTACCATTATGAGGCATTGGCAGACTGAATAATATTAAGATGGCATCCCTGATGTTAGTTCCAGTCACTTATAGCACTTACAGAGACACATGGAGATAATATATATATGAATTAGAGGATAACTGACACCAATCAGCATGGTTTTACAGAAAACCATTTTGGTCACAAGCTTGATTTCATTCTTTGAGAGCTACAAATTTGACAAATAAAGGTAACAGTGAAGCTATAATAAACTTAAAAGCTTCTAAGGCAATTGCCATGGTATTTAAGATGTTATGGGAAGACAAGGCAGCACTATACCATATCAATATAATTCAATTTAAAATTGACTGACAGTGTTTTCTAAGAAAGAACTGGCAATGCAAAATCATCACAAAATAGAGCTGCTTCTCACAGAGATCCACAAGGAGCAGTCTAAAGTTCTATCAATCACTGCAACACTGCTGCTGGCTAAAATGACATACGTAAATAAAAGCAGACAGTGTAATCTGCTGGTAACTGGGTGCCAAACAAAATGAGTTTCATAAAACCAGGCACATAATCCTAAATCTAGTCATCAAGACTGTGTAACTGCAGACCCAGGCTAGCCTGGAAGGTAGAAACAACCTTTGGAATGCAGAGACTGAACTGTCTTACATGGCCATGTAAGACAGTTCAGTCTGAGTTCCTGTTAGGACATTGCTTTTTATAATCTATGAAAATTCTCTGGAAAGAAAACATGGGGGAAAGGACATTTAAAAATGGCATAGGAAGTCATAGGAAAACACAGTGATTGAGAGCTGAAACTAGGCAAATTCAAATGGGAAAAAAAACATGGGGTTTTTTTAACACCAAGAATAAATAAATAATGGAGCAAGCTGAAAGAAGAAGTGGGTTTTCTACTTTCCTTTATTCAAATACAGAATAGAGCAGGAGAATATCCAACAGTATACTCCTCCCAAATACATACGCCTTGACTCAAAAGTGACAAAAAATGAAATTTCAGTGCCTGTAACACACAGGGAGGTCAACATGAACCTAAGCTCTTTGGAAATAAAATTTGATGTGCTTCTAGATTGGACCCCAGCTCCCTCGGTTTCTCTGAGGGTGTTTTTTGTGGCATATGCAACTTTTCTTGACTGTGCCAACAACATGCCCATGAAAACTGTGCCAGTTTCTTCACCAGCTGTCATAATCACAGCTTCTAACCCACGAAACTGTGAAACCATATTTCTTTTACCTCCAACTTATGTCTGGCTCTTTTCTGTCTACTCTTCTCTAAGTAGAATCACAGAATGGCTTGGGTTGGAAAGGACCTCAAAGATCATCTAGTTCCAACCTCAATGCCATGGGTACGGATGCCACTCACTAGAACAGGATGCTCAAGGCTCCATCCAACCTGACCTTAAACACTTACATCCACAGCTTCTCTGGGCAACCTGCTCCAGTGCCTCACCATGCACTCAGTAAAGAATTTCTTTCTAACATCTAATATAAATCTGTCCTCTTTCAGTTTAAAACCATTGCCTTTTGTCCTGTCAAAATCTGCCCACATAAAAACACCATCTCATAAAAACACCATCTCACTTCTTTTACTAAGCCTTCTTTTGGTACTAGAAGGCTGCAATGAGGTCTCCCTGGAGCCTTCCCTTCCCCAGGCTGAACAACCCCAGCTCTCTCAGCCTGTTTTTGTAGGAGAGGTGCTCCCACCCTTGGATCATATTTGTGTCCCTTCCTGGAACCTGCTCTAAAAGGTCCACGTCGTTCTTGTGCTGAGGACCCCAGATCTGGGTGCAGCTGAGGTCTCATGAGGACAGAGAGCCATAGGTCTTTCCACCCCATCTTAGTATTAATCCTTAGTTTGCCTGAAGTTAGCCTGAGCTTCAGGTCTTGGCTATTTATTTTAACTGTTAATAGAAGCTCTGATGAACTCAGCAGCCTCTGCGGTGCAGTCCTACTTAGTGAGATACACAAGTCCACAACTCTTAATTGAACCCTTCATTCACACAGCCCAGATTAGTAATTGGCTTTACATGCCTATTGTGAAATGGTGGCTCTTACTGCTTTCAAATAATTAGCCTGAAAAGGATTTTAGTAATTTTCTGTATTTACCCTGAGTATCCTCCATGCACATTTCTGTAATACTTCAGCCAGCCCCCCAGCACACCATCATCCAATTTGACTGGCCCAATACAATTGAGATGAATGCTGTCTCTAGTGCTAAGTACAGTATTAGGGAGAATTAGCCTTTTTTTCATCAGGAAAGAGATAGAGACCCTGTCACAGGGATTTATGATCACTGAAGGAATGTAAGATTGAACTTCCTGTTTTTTCCCCCAGAGACACTGGATTTGGAGAGATGCAACAAAACAGGCCTTGGACAAAGCATAGGATTTGCACTAAAGCGCATAAGTTTTGTCAAAAAATATAGACAATAAATCCAAGTATGCTTCAGAGGTTGGAAGACAAAAGGAAGACAAATTCAGACAGTGTTGTACAACAGCAGTAAGCCAACTGCTCTGCATGTCACACCAGCTTCTTCTCTATTTATAAATGATGGAATAAACACAGCCAGGGCTGTGTGTGATAGGGAAGAAGAAGAAGTAGTGAGTAGGTGTGAGGAATAAACACAAGAACTTATTATCTATATGCAATGAACAGAAAATCCTGGGGAACAAAAAGCTTCAAGCTTCTGTGCCAGTACGATGGTGGGGTAGGAAAATTCTTAATTGTGGGAAGGAGGGGTTTGCAAAATTATTTATGAAGAAGTCAAAAATATTTTATGGCTATGTTAGATAAAGAAATCTTGTATCAAGGAAACAACAAGCAGAAGAAGGCAGTCTGTAAGGACAGAGGCAATTAAGCACAGGGGCTGCTTGATTTACAACTTCAATGGAGATTGACAGAAGGATAAAATAAAATCCTACCCCACACACAGAGAAAATTGGAGGCAGGGGAGGAGGAAGGGAGGGTTTGTTTTGAAAGCATTAATGGGAACCAAGATAATGAAAGCAAATGGAGAAAACTGAGCAAAATGCAATTAAAACACATGCTTTGCAGTGTGCTTAAGAGACTGATCCTGGCTTGAAAATCTTTACATCTGTAAATTTTTTAACCTGTTACAAAGGACCCCACCTCAGCTTGGATCATCCAGCCATAGCTTCTGAAAGGAGCTTGGTTAGATCAGCAAGAATTTGTAGTATCTACACAGGCAAGGAGACAATGTTTTGGAGACAGCAGCAATGCATTCTGGAATACAAATTCGGAACCTGTCTCCAGAATAACATAATTCTTGTTGGAACAAAACAGACTAAAAGGCAAAACCACACTAATACACAACTGTAAAATACCTGGCCTCTTCTAGGTGTTGCAGCTGTGCTGAGGAATGGATAGTAATGAGCTTGGCTAAATATTCTGAATACAGGCATCTCAACAGATCTCTTCCCACCTTTTCTTGATCTCTTGCTTCTGGAGCAAAACTGGTTTTCAGCCACAGAATAAACTTACCCAGTCTCCTGGTTTGTCTCTTCCTTTGCTTTTCTCTCATCTCCTCTGGATGTAGTCAAAATATTTCATTACTGTCTTGTTATCTTTAATGTTTATTCTCATCTTTGAAACTGGCTTTGAGCTGTTTCCAAAGACTGCTGGAGCAATTCAGGGAAGTAGAGAAACTCTCGGGGGCTGCACACTACTGACAACAGCAGGAGTCATGACTAAGGAGTTCTGTTTCCATGCCTGAACTCATGGGCTGTGTAATGCTGAACGCACCTCTCACCTGAGCATCTGACTCAGCAAATGCAAAATAGCAATAACTGTGTGCACCCTCATATCTACCCCGGTTTACAGGAGACTGTGAAAATCAATTACCACTCCAAGTGTTTCATTACCATGAGACTGAAGTAGCTTCAAAGGGGAAATACACAAAATTAAATTAGTGACAGATAATTAATAGAGTTACCTGTGCTGCCTCCCAGCCCCACTGCCTGTACTTGGGATCGTGGGTGAATCTCCACATATACCAGTAGGTCTCAATCACTTCTGGCCTTAGGATGTAATACTTCTCATTCTGCCGTACTGCCACCGCCTCCACGCCACCATCAAATTTGAATGCTTCTGGGCCCAGCTTTAGTGCTGCAGACAAAACAAACAACAACAACAAAAAAAAAAGTAAAGGTAAGAAAAAATTTGTTCGATACCAATCTTTGCAGGAAGGATGGGTAGGAGACTGCTTTATCCCAAGCTTGTGAAAAAAAGAACTAGAACCTTTAAGCAGTCTCATAAATATTTCCTACTTTTGAGGCTTATAATTTTTCTTATGAATAATTTATCTAATTCCTTTGAGAAAACTACCTGTTTTGACAGAACTACAGTAATCCTCTTGAAAACTAATGGAAGACTAAGAATATAAACACACTAACACATTCAATTATAGGATAAAATTGAAGTGACCAACATCAGTTCCCTCCAAGAAAAAGAAAAAAGAAGAAAAGGGTCAACACAGGTTTTCATGTCCTTTGATCCCACACAGCACAGTAGGAAAAGATCTTGGAACTAAACCAAGTAGTATCATACCAAATAACCTGTATCCTTATCCAAACTGTTGGTTTAAGGATGCGCTGTCAGGTCACTGTAACTGATGCGCTGTGATCTTCAAGTAAAGGGCTTACAACTGGGCAATGAAGTCTTAAGTACACCAGAAAATAAATCTCTGAAATAAGAGATTCACTGTTAAAGCCCTTAAAGGAACCTGTAAAGGCCCTTCCAGCACCTGGAAGACTACTCACATAAGAACAACACACCTGTAGAATAACTCTCTATAATAAGAAGTTACACATATTTTGTATTAGCTGCACATTGGTCCTCAAATTTAACATTACTAATGCAGTCTTATTACTGCACCTCACCATTTGTTTTGGCAGAGAATTTTTAACGTGCTGAACTCTGAAGCTGCACTCAAGCTTTAAAAATTATCAAAGCAATTAATCGTGTAATTCCTATGGGCTAGAGATTCAAATTAACTAAAGATTTCATGGGTCTGAAAGGGGAACCTTAGAATGCTATAATGAAAAATACAAGCAACTCTCAATGCATGCCCCAGCAGAAAATCTCTAGAAGTTCCTTAATCTTTTTGTTTCAAGGGACTATGGCTCTGGATGCCAAAAGAAAAAGCATCAAACTGCTTCAGCCACATGAATGGTAAGGGAAACTCCATCAAGAAATTATTATTGCACTTCTTTCAAAATGAGCCACTTTACAAGTTTCACTTAAAAAATTATATAAATCTCACTATAAAATAGAGGAGATTAGATACAGAGTTCTACCAATCCAAAATTCTGAGTACAAGAATGGTTATCCTGGACCAGATGGAATTCTGTCTGCTCCAGTGTCACATCAACAATAGCCAAGATCAGACATTGATGGGGAAGTGGAAGCACCCATCAAGTATATGAGATACCTTTTTCCATCTTTTCTACCAGCCTCTACTGTTTTTGAGCTCAAGACTCCTCCCAAACTAGACATATTTTTTTAGGTGGCCAGTAATTCTTAATAAATTTATTTCCCAAGTACTCATCTGGTGCTTCCTTAAATCTGTGTAAGCCTTGAGCATTCAAAGCAACCGCGGCTAAGGAGTTCCACATCTCTAATACCTATTTGATGCAGAACCACTGTCCAATCCCTATGTGATTTTGCAAATCTGATGAATCCTACCTAGAAGGTCCCTTTTCCACCCTGAATAATAGTATTCAATTTAGTTGTGCCTTGAATGGAAACTGTTCCATGCCCCTAGCTAATCTTCTTGCCCTTCTCTGCAATTCTTCCAGTTCTACTATATCCTTTGTTAAATGAGAGAGGACCAGCAAATACAGGGGAAAAAAAAGTGCAGGTGAGATTAATACAGTGACATAATGACATTTTCTATTTTTCTCTTTCTCATTTTGTTTTTCCTGAGTGCTACTGAGTTGACATTTTCATAATCTCAAAAGCAATTTCCTGAATTGCAACGGTCAGTTAGCACCCATCATTTAATATGTAAGGTTAGAAATAATTTTTTCAGAGGTGTCTCACTTTACAATTAACTACACTGGATTTAATTTAGCAATTTATTATGCAGTTACTCAACCTCATAAGGTCCTTGTGTAGTGCTTTTTTTTGTTATTATCAGCACACTTAGTTTACTGTTCCGGCCCTTTTCTGATCATTTATATATGTGTGCGCTTTATTTATAGATAATACATACTAAAATATGAAATGTAAATATACTGCATACCCACAATGTATATAAATACAGTATACATTTTACACACCTATACACATATACATATATCAAATATATCAGAGTACTGCTGGTTAACCAGCATTTATCCACTGCAAGAGTAGACTATTTACCTCTATCCTCTTTTCTATATTATGCCCATTTTCTTCCTCCATGCAGGTACTTGCTGCTTAAATTGTAATCATTTAATGTCCCTAATGGGCCTTATTAAAACACTTGTTAAAAAGCCTTTTGGAATCAGGGAAACACCACAGCTATGTTAGTCTTATCCACCAAAGCAGCTGGATTTCAGGTAGTTCTGGTGACCCATCACCTACAGAAACTGTGATGTCTTGTCTTGCTTTGTAGCCTGCTTGTGCATTAAATCCTTAATTATTTACTCACACCTACTCCTAAGGCTATTGAGCACTACAAGAAATTAAATCACCCAAGGATGGGTGACCTCTGCATATTGTGATGATTTCACTGAATACTTATCTGAAACCAAGGATTTTGATAGCTGACTAAAGAAAATAAGCTATTATGGACACATAATAGCTTTCAGGGGCCATTCTTCTAAGCCAAGAACCATCTAAGGCCATTTTACAATGCTACAGTGGTCACAGAATAATCCAAATATTTTCATATTAATTGCGCTGATAGACTACAGTCTAGGCAGGGAGAGTAGATGAGAAACAATTTCATACCAATGCAAAGCTGAACAACCACCATTTTAAAAAATTTTAACTGACATAAAGTTGACTTCAATGAGAGCTGTATTTAGCACTGCCAAAAAAAGGGCAAATCTTTGTACTTTTAGATAAATATTTCTAATTCCGTAAGTATTTTTGAAAATATTGTCTGTTTTGTATGTTTTTTTAAGACTACGATCAATCTAGCAATAAATTTCCTGAAAGTAAGAAAGGGTTCATAATTATAATAATACATGCTAGGCTCTAATTCATACAAAATTGAAGGAACAGAACATCCAAGACATTTCTCTTTGAGACTCTGAACTATTCCATCAACACATTGTTATTGCATACATCTCACAAAAACATGTTATTATTCTCATTTCCTCCGCCTTGCCTGTTTAGCTGCTTACTGAAAGTCTTGGGGCAGAGACAGCATCTCCTCATACCCTTGCATATGTCTCAGCTGAAATCTTAGTCATCTGGCTTATTCTGCACTAGAACTGTCACACATAAAAAACAGCTAAAGCTGTACTGCGATTCTGAGGACAGCTCTTGTCAAGAAACTTTAAAGAAGTGCAAAAAACTTAATCCTAAAATAAGCTCTCTGTAGTCAGTCAATACTTTACATGCTATCAGCTAATGGCTAGGAAAATTCTTATGCATAAGGGATGGTAGAGTGTATTAAAAATACTGCGTGCTATAGATCAGCACACAAATGCATCTATACAGATAATTTTGCTTATTTATCTAACCTCTACAACACTTACGGAAGCTGATTATTCAGATTGATTTGTTAGTGATCTTTCCCATTCCTTTGATTTCATTGGACTTGTTTTTTGCTGCCATCTCCAGATTTCACATTGCCAATTATTTTATGCCTGTGCCATGTTTCTCGGTGGTTCACATTAAGCATGAAAAACAAAGAACTAATCACCAGAAACCAGAACACCTCAAGATGTGCGGTACTCACATAAGCTTAAACATCAAGAAACCTTGTGCCATAAGCACAGGAAGCTGTATTTTTGTAGCCTTACCAGTGCCCACTGACAGCATTGTGATTTTTTCTGCTGGTAAATGAGCACACAGATCAGAACATGCCTCCTATCTTTGTTTTTCTCAATCTTCTCTTCAAACTGAGAGCACACAGGCCTACAGGAAAATCCTCAAATCCCCTGTCACAGGAGGGGAGATTTAGGATGGCTGCAGCATTAGTCTATTGATAGTTCAAGGTACAAAAAATAGAATTGGTAGGAAGCAGAGGCATGTATAGACTACACATCATAAGACTATTCTGGTTACAGTTAAGTTTTCTCATTGATCATCAATAAGCCTTTTCAAATCCTTTCCAAGGGGTGCCACATGCATTAACAATTTCCTGAAGAGGGGAAGAGCCTTGGAGGGGGCTCTCATGCTGCCATGCCAAATAGATCCTGGGAACACAGACCTCCTGCTCAGAGGCAGACCATAACCAGAACTACATCCCCTGCCTTCACCTTCCATAATCCACCAGCCTCCTCCAGCTGCTGAATTAGAAAGACATCCTTTGAGCAGGGCTGCAGACTGATCCTCAGCTCAAGCAGAATCTACCAGGATTTTCACAGAGCCATGGCAAGGGCCCAAGCTTCTCACAATGTACCTAGTCACTTCTCTAGCATCTTAATCTGGAGTCTAAGGTCTTCTCTCAGGTATTCCTGGGGAACATTGACAGGTGACTCAGATTATCAGTGAGACTACATCCCTGCATAAGCTTCTCGATTACATGGCAGTGATGCCAGATGCCACTGGGACATAATCCCCAAGAAAATATATTAGGAATAGTTTCAAGGAATTTCCAGCTTCTCTGTACCAGTCAGCACTAAAATAACCAGCTTTCTGAAATATCAGGTTGTTTTTTCTAACAAGCTTTCAAACCTGCAATATGTGCCACAGGTTGATGATAGTTGTCAATATAACAAAATTTCACAGAAGAAAAGCATTTTCCAGAAATGCTTTTCTTCTGTGAAATTTTGTTTCAATTTTGCTGAGACTTAAGCTCAGCTATGGAAATTTAGGTTGCTTCATAAAGTAATATTTTCATACTGAAGTATTGCATCACCATCACTGTAGTTTATTACAAGCAGCTGTGGGATAACACAGGAAAGGGCAGCTCTGCTGGTTTATCTAAAGAAAGAGCTGCCTAACCCCTGCCTGCAGTCTCTGCATCCTTCTCCCTCCTCTGGGTTTGCCCAATGGGGCAAGCTCTCCCATGTCCATAGGAGAAAAATCAGGAAATC
>NW_005054320.1:7368926-7452440 GCF_000277835.1 Geospiza fortis
CCCTCTTAAAGATGCTTTTTCTGCCATCAGCCAGTTCTGCCATTAAAGTGTACTATTATGCTCAAATCCTGCTGTTAAAACATAACAAAGAAGTTGACATTTTGCATATATAAGTTCTTAATTTCCTTTGAAAAATCAGGCCAGAAAATTAAAACCAAAACATCCAAACACAAACAATCCACATTCCTGGGACTGCATGACTGAACAAAAGAGAACAAGGGCATTGCAAATTTATAGCTGTCTGTACAGCTTTCAGTCTTTCTTGCTCATGTGTCCCTATACAGTCATTAAATATGTAATCAAAACTTTTATCTCCCCCATCTTTTGACTTATTTAGGGTACAGAATAAACATCTGAAGGAATAAAATTACGTCTGCTCAAACAACTGTGAATTTAACATAGCTTATTTTTAAATGTCTAATTAAACATTTAAATGCAATTTTTCAGAATGCAACAATAGCTGCTATGTCCTACCTTTTTTTCTTAAGCATACTCATATTTTTTCTTTTCCTTTTTTTAAAACTGTTGCTACCCAAATAAAATTATCACTTCTATGACTGAATTATTTAGAAAGACAGGAAGCTATACAATGATACGATGTAATCCTGTGGATAAATACATGAATTCTCATCTTAAAACTGCTTAAATTATAGTTACCATTATTTCTACTGGGAAGGTATTTCAGAAACTCACTTCTCTGATAGCTATGCAAAACCATTTCTAATCTCCAACCTACATTTATGCACAGCAAGCTTAAAAATCTTGCTCTCGTTACAACTGTGTTCTTTTATATCCTTAAATAACTATTTCTCTTCAGTGTTTACCCCTTGAGATGGCAATAAATTTGTTCCTTTCTTCAGTATTATTTTTCTAGCCTGAGCAGGCCAATCTCTCATATTTTCCCCACTGTAAGATAAAAGCTCTGTCACTCTATTCATTCTGTTGGTCCTTCTCTGCATTTGGTCTGCTTGAAATTCAGATTTATACAGAGTATTCAGGGTGACAAATTACACATGTCTTCTAAGGCAGTCTTAATATTATCTAATCTCTGCTGAAAATTCTTCATCTGATACAGACCAGGACATTTTTCAACTCCCACTTCAGACAAAGAGCTCCTGACTTTTCCTGGCAAACTTATTTCTGATAGTCCAGTTCTCAAGATGTCCCTGATTACTATTCTGAGACTTTTCCATTTTAATTATGTTCTACAACTATATGGCCACCCTAAGCATAATCAGTACACTTCAAGCATCAAGGTCACTATAAAATAATCCTGGTCCAAAAGACTGACCTTGAGAAACTTCCAGCCCAACAATGAAGTCTGATGCTGCCTCCTCACTAGTCAGGCCTTTGGCCTTCTCACAGTCTGCACAGTACTCTTCATCCTCTCTTGTTTAATTGTACTTACTCAGAATGCACGATTACTAAAACCAATAAAAAGTCTGTTTACAATTTTTTCCCTCTACTTAACTGTAAGAACAGTACACGTGAAAGTAAAAACTTCCCTATATATCTGTGAGGACAAGAGGTCACACAAATTCCTTCCTCACCATACCCATATAACCCATCTTAGCTCACTGATCCAAAACTGAGGACAAACGTGCATGAAGGAACCATAAAATCGGGGTTTATATTTACTCACCATGATGAAGAGCAGAAGTAAATACACAGATGTTAAAAATTCATACTGGTATAAAACCAGTGCATGTTAGACAAGGTCCAAACAAATCCTAACAATAATTACAAGAGTTGCTGTATTCCAACTATTGAAACAATTAGATTAACAATAGGTCTTACTTGTCCTGTCATACGACTCATGACACGTATGTGCAATTTCAGCTCCGAGCTGCAAATAATGTCCAGCTTTATCATCTCTGGAACCATCTGCTCCAAGGGCAAACATTCCACCTGCAAAACAGGTCAAATGGCCCATCTTCCTTTCAAGATGCCCGTTCTTCCACTCTCCAATGAAGGTCAGTCCTCCATTGGACTTTCTGATGAGATGTTTTTCTATGGCCTACAAAGAGATTAAGAGAACATTCAAATGCTGTTTCACATGCAAGTTTTACTTATTAACTTTCCTTTATCAAGCAAAGTCTGGCTTTCAAAACAAAAATAATTTTCTTTTTTCAAATTCACTTCTGAGCACCACAGGAACAGACAGTTATAAGAATTTTATTTCAAAGCACAAAAAAAAACCTTAACTGCTAAAAATGCTAATGACATCTAACACATGAAAATCACAACATAGACAATACAGTGTTTTTACTTGAGAATTCAACACTTATTTTATGGCTCAAACAGTATTTGTCAAACTGTTAACTCTGGGAAGTACCAGAGCTCTGTGCACGCTGTGAGTACTCAGAAAACACATCCATGTTGGAAACTTTTGATCAGCAACGTATGCAGTCAGTCTCTCTTTAATAGGAAGTGGCAGGAATACTCCAGCCACCTTCTAGCTTCTCCATAGCAGCTTTCTGATTGCACATTCTCAAATGATAGGTGCTGGAGCAGCTGATCACCAAAAAACCCTGTATTTTATACGTGAGGCAACTGCTGCCTTCTTTTCACACATTTGTACCAAAACATGCTGTTGCTTGTGACTTAGAAATGGTATCCTTCTCTTAGAAGAGCAGCTGACTTAACTTCCCAAAGTTTGCAAACTAGATGGAATGTTTGCTTAAGCGTCTTTTAGAGAGGATCACAATTCCCACCAACTATTTCAGTATTTACTATGTCTAGCATTAGACAGTGAGAAAGCAATGAAAGAGAAGTGCTGGTCTGCACTGCTGTTGGGTTAATTCCTTCAGTAATACCACTGATAGATCTGAGGTTTGTGCTCATGGCAGGATCCAGAGAGAAGAAGGCAGAAGTCTCTGACAGCTGCCAGGGTGGTTGTCTAACCATCATGCAAATTGGTATTGACGACTGCCTTCTGCTGCTAAGGAGCCTGATGTGGCTAACTGTACAAGCCTCATTTGAGCTGGAAGTACTGGTACTGGAAGTATTGGATCTGCTGAAAACTGCCATTGGAAAGGATATCAAGATCTGGAGCACTAACTCTGTTGATTCCATTATTCTAGACTGTGACAAAACTGGTGTTTTTCGACCATATGGTACATAAAAGTTGAGTCCTGTTTGAAGGAAAGCCACTTTAACTGTGAAGAGCAGAAAGGCACTAAAGCATATGGATTATTTATTTGCTAGAGGAAAGCATTTTTTCCAAATGCTAAGTGACATCTTCTTCTGAATTGTATCTTCCCATAATTTCATAACAGTTGAGGAGCAAATGGATGCAGAAGCATTTCCAGTAGGACAAAATTGCTGTGGTTAGCACCAGGATAGCCTACAAAGGCCAAATTTATATACTTCTCCATGAGCTACACTTCTACTCCATATTTGCTTTCATGGTTTGACTGAAGAGGATGTTCTAGGTGCAACATGCTCCTCTTCTGAGCAGAAAACACATCTTCTGAACTTGAAAATAACTGCCTGGTAGAAGGGGTAGTTTTTGAAATCTGAAAATCAAGTCCTATCAGCTACTTAATAACTAGGTTAGGTTCTGAGAGTCACAAAGGAAGCATCTCAAGAATATAAATGCAACTCTCTCAAAATACTTTATCGTTCAACAACCTGCTGCCTGGTAACTGCAAAAAAATGGCAATTGGTAGTTACAGTAATTAACATGGGACAGCTGGGCATTGCTGGGAGCACTGTCCAGGGGTGCAGGCTGGGATAGGTGTGGCATTTGTACCCTTGGCTGGATGGCTGAGGCCACAGAGCACTCCAACAAGAACTGCAAAGCAATGACATCCAGCTGGACTACAAGGAGTATATATGTACCAGAGTGGATATTTGTACACCCCAACTCCCAAAGAGAAGGTTTAGTTCACATCAACTAAGAGATTAACTAATGGAAGGAGCTTCCTTAGTCTGAGCAATGCCTGAGCAACAGGGGTGGTTGAGGTCACTTGGTTTGTTCAGTCTAGAGAAGAGACAGAGGGGAGACCTCATTGCAGCCTTCAACATCCTCACGAAGGGCAGTGGAGGGAAAGGCACTGATCTCTTCACTCTTGAGACCAGTGACAGTAGCCAAGGGAACAGCCTGAAGTTGTGTCAGGGGAGGTTTAGGTTGGATAGCAAGAAAAGGTTCTTCACCCAGAGGGTGGTTGGGCACTGGAACAGCTCCCCAGGGCAGTGGTCACAGCACCAAGCCTGACAGAATTCGGGAAGTGTTTTGACAACACTCTCAGGCACATGGTGTGATTCTTGCGGTGTCCTTTGCAGGGCCATGAACTGGACTCAATGATTCCTGAGGGTCCCCTGCTATTCAAGGTACTCCATGATTCTATGCAAAACCTGAATGTTCCCTGAAGTTCCTGTGCTTTTCATGACTACAAAAAATAGCATTTTCTGAGCTGTCTTGCAGCAGTACTTGCTATGTTGTGACAGTCAAGCACACGGCTGAATCCTTCTTTTAGCTACCTAATGCTGTGCAGTAAGAAAGAGTGAGGATCAAATTTATGAGCCTAACAGATTAGGCTACTCAAGGCAGCAGATCAAAAAGAAGCTTACCTATCCCTCCAGCTGATGTGAGAAGGAAAAAAAGACACTTGAAACCAGACTAGCTGGAAGGCCCACATGATGATGTTGAAAGCAAAGTTAAGAGGCCCATCCTCAATTTTTATCACCACAAAAAACTTCCAGCAGGTTTCAAAATTTCAGCTTTTATCACAGCTGTGAATTTCCATACTAGGACATGGCAATGAAATGTCCTTTACAGTGGAAGATTGCACCCATGTTATATACAGAGGGGTTGTGGATATACAAATTGTTTGTATGTACGTAAGGAAGTATGTGGTGACCTGCACAAGACTTCATATGCCATGGATTGGAAACCATGACATCTGAAGAACAGATGCTGCATTCTTCTTCCCTGTGATAGCTCCAAGGAATGAGATATCACTGTCTACTGCAAAACTTAGGACTGAGGTTATGTTGTCCATCTTCCACTCACACTGCTGTAATAAGATAAGGGAGTGAAGTGTGGCTGGACAGAGACATTCTTTTAGACTGGTGGGTGCTGAGAACATTTCCAACTCTGTGCTGTGAGTGGGAGGAATGCATGCTACACCTTTCCCCTTCTGCTTGCACAAATGATGCAAAGAGCTTCTGCTCCACATTTTGAAAAACAAAGAATAAGAAGTGTTAGCTATGGAGGAAGACCTATACTATAGGCAAGAACAAAAAATGGTAAGGGAACAGCCTCTTAAAAAAATTTAAATAAAAATTTGAATTGCAGTTACGCAAAGCAAATCCCACTTAATGACTCTTTGCCTATGTCTTTCAATGTCGAGTAGGACCTGGGAGAGACACAAACCCTGAAACAGAGAATGTTCCACAGCACATAAATCAGTACAGTTCATGCAGACTCAAATGTACAGTGTGGGTTTAGCTGAGAAAAAGCAGAAGGAACCCTCTGATACTTGGACTGCAGGATATATCACACATGAATAAGGAGCAGCTTGGCTTTTCCTCCCTCCTATCCACAGAGTGTTTTCACCTAGTCCCAAATTGCCTTGCTCTGTCTCCATTCAGAGATGTGCCCATATAAAATGTTTGCAAGATGGTTTACAGTGAAGAGGATGAACAGGAGCGTTTATTTCCTCTAATTTTGAAGTGTTCACAGTTTAAGAATCAGAGTAAAATATTTCAACACTAACCACAATGGAAGCTAGATATCAACTGCTAAACAGCTTTAAACCCACACGATCCCATAAACTGCATTTTAACCTATTAAAAATACACAAGTAATGTTATGAACTAGTAATATAGATTTTAACAAACCCTGGAATGCTAAGTTCAAAAGGACTGGGAAACAGCCAATGCTTTATCAGTAGTTAAAAAAGCTAATAAAACAATTATATAAAATGAATGATGTGGTTTCAAAAATAAATTATTGATATGTGTATGCTGATACTAGAACTATTAGAGATTTCAAGAATTTCTTGACATTTTACAAAATATTAGTCCTAAGCAAGTAAAGAAAAAAAATTGTGAAAAAATAAAAAAAATCCTTATCCCATGAAGATTCTGCATAGATACTTTATTCAACACCAGGTAGTATTTCTAACAATGATCTCCAAGAAAAATGCTAGAAAAAAAATTGCAGATGACACAAAAATTGATGTAACTATAGATAATGATAAAGGAAAAGTCAGTTCTGCAAAATCACTGAGAGCAGGTGACAAAACGGGTTTTGCCTGAACAATGTGTTGCAATAGAGATAAGTGTAAGGTCAAACACTGAGGAATCGGGAATGTAAATCACAGTGGTAGGAAAGCAGTAAATCGAAAAGATTATAACCAGCTTCAGAATAAAGCAACTGGAAAGTGGATGATGGTATGAGGCAAAGGTTAAGAGTACAAGCAGAGCTTCTGGCTGGATGAAGAGGATAAAACCAAGAAGGAATCAGTTAGAAGAAGAATTACATTAGAAGAACCATTACATTGCAGTCTCCATACTGAAGGTACTGGAAAATACATAGAAAAAAGCTTAAGAAATAATTCAAAATCTGTTTTATCTTGTGAGACTCATTAAAAAAAAAAGAAAAAAAAAGGCGCTTTTCCTTCAGGAGAGAATGTCTATTGTACATTTGACAGTAACCAACTATATAGCGCAGATAACCCTTTAAAACAATGTAGAGAAGGAAAAAGTCAAAGCAGCTGGAAGTCAAATGTAATCAAATTCAGGTCAGGAATAAGACATATTACAGCTTCAAAGCAATTTTTTACTAGAATTTTCACTATATATCTTGTAAAATGTGACTTTTGAGAATTCCAAGAATAGGTGTTTTGCTTTAGAAGACTGACCACACTAAAACTAAGCTGTAAAAACTTATGTTGAAAGCAACAGGGCACGCACAGAGCCTGGAACACATCAGGCACCACCAACCACACATCAGCACTGGGACAAGGCTACACAGCCCCTGCTGCTGCTGGTACCACAGCTCACTCAAACCAGCTCAGTTACTCTTTATGTTTCTAAACTGCAGCAGAGGAATGGTGGCACAGTGGGAAACACTATGAGAGGCCGCTGACAGAAGATGGGGAAACCAGGAAAGTAAGAGCTGGGCAGCAAAAAGCTCAGAGCCACCACAGAAAGGCCACCAACCCCCAAATCCCACTGAACCATCTGCAGTACTGCCCTGCTTAGACAAGCACTTTGTCTGTGACAGGGAGTAAGACCATAGCACAAAAGAACCATAGAAACAGGAATAGATATGAACTGCATTTTACAAAGCAAATATGGAATATAACATGTAAATGCCCTAGAAAATAATGCAAAGAATAAAACAATTTGGGACTTCAGGTCCTAGAATGATGAATTCTCAACACTGTAAAAAAACGACTTGGTTGTTCTGCACACATCTCAAGGTTGCTAGATCTCCTTCTAATAAATTAGAGCCTGGGCTTTTACATTGTACCATTTGGGACAAGCTGATTATTTTTAGCACAATAATCTGCATCACATGTATTCCACAATAATACTTTTTAAACTACTCAAAGTGAAAGCTAGTATTATTCATCATTTGATTTCTTAAAACTTACATAATCAAAACAAGTCCTGTGGCTGGTGGTGGTTTTTCTCCCTAGGTTTCTTTTTTTTAAATTTAATTTCATTTCCTTAAAATCATTAAAGATTGTTACACTGAATTGGAAAACTCAATGAATCATAATCACCTCAATTGCATCGTCGTACATTTTCCTTGCCTCCATGTCCGTCTTGTCTGACATAAGCCAGGCTTTCAATAAATATTCATAAAAACTGTCTCCCAGCCCGCCCACGGATGTGTGATCTGTAGAAGGGAAAGAAATAGGGAAGAAAACAACAACAAAAAAAAAAAGGTTGAAGTTGTTATGTAATAGCACCTTAGATTTATTCAAAACATAAACTTATCTTTTTAAGGCCTACTGTTGTAGAATTATAAACATTTTTAGCCTGTTTAGAAAGCTGCACTGCACTCCTTCCCCTCCAAACTTACATCACAGGCATAGAACCTTCTGTATGTGTTCCCTATTTGCCATTCTGCACAGGCTATCTCTCACATCAAAAATGTACTTTAACCTCTGTTTTTACTTCGTTCCAAAGAACCTAATTGTTTTGCTGCTAGGGTTTTGGGGTTTTAGTTTTTGGTTTTTTAAGGTATATGTGAAAAAAGCATGTAGAAAACCTCCTAAGACCTCTGTATCCAGGATGTAACCAGGTCACGTGGCTGGCTACAAACTGTCATTCATTAACTACACAGAATCCAATCTTTCCAGCAGATTTTTATTTCTTACAGGGTAGTTACTCAGCAGACTAATGAATTCCTTAAACTAAATGTTCTTATTGAAATTATTTTTGTCCAAAGGGAAGCAAGGTGCCTTTGCAGCGTACAACACAAGCCCTGCTCTGTTCCACTGTGCCTGAGCAGCTACACAGAGCTGTGCCATGTGCCACAGGGCAAGAGTGTTTCACTATTAGAATCCACCAGCACATACACTGAACCTCCTAACACACAGATTTCTTTTTTGTCCCCTTTTTTTTAATTTTATTTTTTCCCTTGCAGAGGTTGCCTTTCACAAATAGTGTCACTGCTATTCTGTGCTGATAGACCACTTGAGAACTATCTACATTTCTCTTTGGCTGAACTATCATACTTCCCCACAAAAAGCCTACTGATGGTCTGGCAGCTTTGCAGCTCCTGCTCCAGCCAGGGTAAGCACTCACTCAGTACACCTTCATTCAAAAAGCAGCACTCTGTGAGATTTAATACGTGACTCCAAGCAGAATACACATAACCTTCTCTTTCCTAATGTTACAGCCCTCAAAGCAGTAGCATCAGAACAGTCTTAGACTCCTGAAGCTAGGCAAGGGAAATGTTTAACACCAACACTGTCACAATGCTAGAAATTCACTGCCCTAAACATGGCTGGTTGAGTCATGCAAGTACCCTTTCACTGGGTGAAGAAAAGATATGGCACTTCCTTTTACAAAATACCTCAAAAAGTGGTATTATTCACAGTTTTTCTGGGATAAAGGTGCAAAAGAGAGGTTGAGCTCTCCTTCTGTTCTTTTTTCCTCCAAGCACCATCCTACCACAGCATGTCTGCTTGTCTCTGAAGATGTGAGTAGGAGGTTAGAGCTGGTAGATGCTGCTATCCTAACTCTTCTAGCTGCCTCTTGGCTCCTCTGCTACTTAAAAATGGATTTCTAAACAAAGGAAGGAGCAAGTAGAGATCCTGTAGCTTTCCCATTTCGTTTCAAGTGGTGAATTTGAAGCAAATTCCTTCATGCCCTTCTCTTATACCTCAGACTCTCCCTGCCTGCCTTTTCACACCCAGTTACTCAGTGATTATGAGTTTTCATAAGCTTTCTCACTCTGAGCTATAAGAGGACATTCAGGTCATGAGTCACTTTCTTACACAAACGCAAGGGCTAGAAATTACTCCTTCGATTTACAATTACATTCTTAAGCAGACACAAGAAACAAGGGTCTGTGGTTTTCAGGAAAAAAATAAAAAAACCCCACAACCTATCCCAAGACTTCAAAGCTACAATTCATGCCAGCACTGCTCAGGGACTGACTTCACAAGAGACAGTTTAAAACTACTTCTGTTAAGCTCCTGCCTTGTCCCCAGATGAGCTCTGTCATTTGAGTAAGGGATGATCCTCAGCCAGATTTCCTTGACAGATGCACTCAGGTCCCAACAAGGACAGGCTGTTGAACCCTCAGCAGTGTTCTTGTAGTAGCTCCAGCTGGGATTGGGACAGGAAAGAGCAGGAAGATGATCAGAAAATGTTCATTTCCTAAACAGAGAAATCCACATTCCAGGTGTCTTTCAGAAGTCAATTATCAGCAACATGTCCCATTTCATGACTACTTCTCCAGGCAGTCATTTGAGAACTGTCCTTCTCTTCTGTCAGCAGCTCTTCTCCTTCACATTGCTTCTGATCTTAGCCAAGAGTATAGGGAACACAGGCACCAGAAGCATTGGGGGACACAGAACTCAGAGCCATCCCCTAGACAGCCTTTTTTTCTTGGATTCAGATCCTCCTCCCATTCAGAAGCAGACAAGCACATGGTAAGTAGTAAGAAACGAAGGCCTTTCAAGGGCCTTCCAATTCCCAGCAGCAGCATTTTCCTTGCTCCTTTAATGCATACCTCACTCCAGATCTGACCAGCCCAGAGTTTTCAAGGCTCCTCTCTCATTCAGCAGTGGGCTACTCCACTCCCCAGCTGATGCCTTTCACAGCTGGACCAGAGGAAAGACCTGTCAAAAAAGGCAAACGGATCCTGTTCCTTCTCTTCAGCAGCAGGAGAAGGACATATGAAATATTTCTGGTGGGAACATATGATGGTATTGCAGGGGAGCTGGCCACATCAAGATGCAGCTGTCTTTATGTCCTGTCCCCTCCCCATCCACAAAAATAGCCAAAAGGGGATGGAAGTGAAAAGGAGGCCAATGCAGCAGCTGAACTGAGGTTTAAACACAGTGAGTTTTCCAGCTTCTGCAGCTGCATTAACTGCACTCTGGCAAGGTCTTCTTCAGCTTTTCTGCCAGTGTCTGCTAGAGCAGAATTTTCTGCATTTTGTAAGAACTATAAGTAGAAATTACTTAAAACATGGTTTGTGACAGATTGTGGGTCTTTGACAATTTGGTCTCACCTAGAGCAGAAATGCTAAAGAAATATTTTCCAAGACTCCTTAGTAAATATATAACTGGTGAAGACTGTAGAACTGGGTCATGGCATATCATTCTCTTCTAAAAGCAAACCTCCCTATCCAAACTTATCAGAAGGTCCATAGTGGTTATCACTTTCTGCTGCTCTTTGAGCTATAGCTCAGATGGCTTCAAAGATTTAAGTCAGATCAAATCAGAATGTTTTGCTCATAAAAATGTTTTCCAAATGTTTTCCACATAAAATTTACTGACATTTTTCACACTGGCCCTAACCTTAAGTGTCAATCCAGAGTACTAAAAAGGAATAAATTGTGATTTGAATAACTGAGCTTACACTAGCATCTTGACACTGGGTACTCCTCAGTAAACAACTGAGAAGATAAGCATTAAGTACAAGCATTTTGAAAATTTAAAACTGATTCGTTCTTTCACAAATTTGATCTAAAGAATCATTTAATTAGCTCTTTGTCATGTAAAGGTTTTTATTTTGAGCTGTTTTTGATCAGCTGTTTTACAGTGAAATCCTGGAGTAGAATTCATTCCAGATTAAGACAAATATAGCAAAAAGAACAGAAGTTCTTGATAGCACAACAAATGTGGCTGAAGCCACATGTTCTGTTCAATGTATATATTTTTAGAACACTCATTCCTTCAAATCAAGACAAATTTGGGTAATTTCTTCATTCTGCATTTTTTCAAATGTAGGCCCAGATGACTGGGCAAACATAAAAGGATTCCAGTGAAGAATTGCTTTGGAATTCTTTTCAAACTAAAAGACACAGTTACTGCAATTGGAAAGAATACCTTCAACTTTTGCAACCAAAAGCAATTACAAGAAACCCTGTATTTTTCTGGTCACACTTGAAAGCATATTGTGTGCAAACCTGTGCAGTTAGTCTGTTTGTAAGGATTCTTCTTCCCAAAAAGAGACAAATAAAACCTTAATAGAAAGACAATGATATTTCAAGTTCATCGCAACATTTTTGCTCAGCTACTACAAAGGATCTTCATCCTGTTAAATATCGGCATTTTTCTTCTTAATAAACAGCACTCAACTGTAAACAAAAAACCCTCAATGAACAACAAACCAATCAATCTCAGCATAATACTTTAATGAGTTTTTAAGGAATTGATAAAATATCTGTGCTTAGTAACATATTGTGTCTCAGCTAAAATGCCAAAAAACAGATCTACCTCTTTCCCACAGACTGAGATGGGGACCTTCTTTTAAAACCTCACACCACCATTATCTAATATTCCAAAGATAGTTTCATTCCAAATGATCTTATTGGTATCAGCAACCCATGAGCTCACTGCTGACACAGTCTCCCAGACAAGAAGCAGGACAGCACTAAACCACTGCACAGGCAGGAGGTCAGACAGGGCGCACACAGTCTTGCTGAAATGCCGCTGGACCTCAGCCCCAGAGAGGAGGGAGGGTCTGCAGAGCTCGGGTGATTTGTTCTCTGTAAGTGAAACTGTTTCTTTACAAATCTGGGGAGACAAATAAACAGCTTTTTACTGCAAACAGCTCTTCATAGGCATAGGCAACAAGGCTCCCCCTCCTCAGTAACAGGTGAGGCATTGAGATGGGTCTGTCTGCTCTTTCTCTTCAGCACTAATTTTTGAGGACGGTTGTAGATACCAGGGATACTGTGCATTCCCATAGCTCGTCCTCATTTGTCATACCCAGACCTACCTAATATCTGTAAATAACTTCCTCCACAGCAAGCCAGTTTCCACATGAATGGCAGTGGTTCCCAGGAATACGGTTATGGCCACAGACTGCAAGTTACCAACATGTGCCACTTCCTTTTGTTTACAGGGAAAGTTTGGTTCAATGAGCAATAGCATGTTTCCCAGAACAACTGACAGCCCCCTAAAGATAACATTAATAATGAAGCCTGTTCTAATGAAGGTCTACCTGCTCTCTAGAGCAAACTTAAGATGTGCAAATTATTTTTAAGCAGATGGCTTTAAGTAGTTAACAGCAGCTTAATGAGGCAAATTAAAAACAGTTCATGATTTGGTAAACCCTCTCTGTGCCTTAATTGTTCAATTGTCATTTCTTGGCAAGGAGCAAGAATAAATAAAGAAGCCAGGCATTGTATTAAAGGCAGCACCTCATGCCAGAACTGATGCTGCAGTCCCAACACCTGAGGGTGAGGCTTCCTGCTGGCCAGGAGCAGAGGGGAGCGAGCCACTGCCCCTCCCTGACCCCAGGGCACATCCGCCCTAGGCAGAAAGTTTCTGCATGGCTTACTGCACACAGAATAAAAAGATGAAATATAATACTGAGCAGAGGTATGTTTAGCATGCACAGGCTGCCCTGCTGGAAAGCAGGACAGCGAGATAACATTGGAGCAGTGCAGAAGCACAAACAGGTGGAGATGAGGATCAACTCTGCCCACAGTATTTTTAATTCACAAATTGTAACTACAACACTGATTCAATATTTTAAACTAAAGACAGATTACAACCAAGCAAAAAATTACTAATTTGGCTATTTGTCAACTGAAATCTCGGAACTGTAATTGTCACTTTGGACTTTAAAATAAAGCAAAACTCACTAAAACCTGTGCTATTCTCACTAGACTGGAAATGCCAAGATAAACAAACCACTGATTAATTTCAACCAAGAGCAGTAGCACAGAATTACTTTGCAACAACAACAAAAAAAAAAAGCAATAAAAAGGGAGGCTGATCTACCTCGAGGGTCACAAATTGACAAGGTGCTATTGTAATATAGAGAAGGAGTCAGAGAAGGAGTTCAGGAGTGGAGAAGTTAAATGACCAGGAGGGGGTAGCAAAGTGATTAAGCTAATACTGACTTTCATTAAGAAACCCACGTGCCCCATCACCATTAGTTGTTCTGGCCTGCACCAACTAGCCTTACACTGCAGGAGCCCTTTTTCTCTGTGCAGAAAACTTCCAAAGAATTGTTTTTCTGTTTGTCTTTAGGCTGGCTCTGATTAAATTTCAGTTCAATCTTTACTTAATGTAGTTGGTCTTACTGCTCCTCAGCTGCTCTAAATAGGTGCAAGCTCCCCTTGTAATCCTTTAATCCAGAAAGCTGAGGCCCTGGAAATTGCAGCTGCTGCAATTCACAGCAGAAATTCAACCTAAGGATGTCATAAGCCATAGTGGTTGGCTTAAAAGTGCAAACAATTGTAAATTAACTGCAGCAAAGGCAGCCCTGGTAAAAGGAGGTGGAGGTTCAATTTTAAGTCAAATATAAACTATGTATCACTAAGGAACACATTACCAGCATGAGAATTTTTCTGAAAACATTCAGGGTCTCATATAACAGAACCACTTTTGGAGAATTTAAGCTAAGTATTTATCAGTTGGGAGGTAGCTGAAGAGACACTGCTTCCCATTCTACAGTCTGGTGCCACAGCAGAATCCAGCAACATGAAACACCTCGCCCAGCTCCTCCCGACCTGGGGGTGCGTGAGCACGCCTGCTCAGCACTCACGGCTCTCGAGAATGGAGCAGCTGTACTCTAAATACTCCAGATGGAGAACCTAGATATGAATATTTTAACAAGACTTGGAAAAATATGGATGGTTCTTGAGTTCCTTAACTGTACTCTTTGAAAAAACAAACTTTAATCTGAGTAGAATCATGTTCCATTTCTAGTTGCATTTAGAGATGACTAAAGCATTTTTGTCAAAGTTGTTTAAAGAAACCCCAAGAGAACAGCTTGAGGCAGACAGAATATTCCAGTTGGAAGAACTAAAAGTCTGGCAGCTACAAGAAACTGAAAACACAATCTCTTAATGGAAAGTATTAAGCAATCTTAATTATAAATCCTACCAGTTTCTCATATAATAAAATTAAGCAAAATTACTTCCTAGATCTGTAGGGAGTATCAAACTACAGATTAAAAACAGTTAAACTTGCACAATTCAAGTGGGTCCAAAGACAATAGAAATACTTTGAAACAGACCAGCAAGTATAACAAGCGAACTAGTACACATACTTAGGTAACTAATGTTCTTAGAATCAAAACATTTCTTCAGACTGAATGTAATTTACAATTCTGTAATGTCAAAGGAATATCCTAATTTGGTATCCTACAACAGACTGTACTTTCACTCTCAGGAATTCACAGCTGGAACAAATGTTTTGTTTTGGTTTTGGTATTCAAACTTTCCCGAAACATCAAAACATTCCAGCTATTATGTATAATTCTGGAAAGATGTAGGTCATCTCTCAGAAGACACATTCAAGAATTAAACACCAATCAACTAAAAAAATCAAGTCCACATGCTAAAATTAGAAACACATTAAATCCTTATGTCGGCGTGTTTACTGAGAAGTTTACTCAGAAGCCTTTTATCACCTGAAGCTGTCTTTTCAAGGTTATTACACTCACCCACAGAGCCACCCAAATGAAGCACACCTGCCTCTCAGCCAAGTTTGGAGTCACTGTAAATCCCAACTGTGTGGGCAGCTTTAACAAAGCCTCTGGGATTTGCAGCAGATTGGTGGGAAGTCACCTGCATGCTTGTCTCTGATGACTTTTTTTACTTGACAAGGTGGCTGTGAAAGAGCTAAAAGGGATAACACCACTTGCTGCAAGTATGCACCCAAAACCCAAAGAGTCCCTTTTGAATAAGAGTTCATATATAGAGGGATTGACAAGTTCTTAAGGTTGTTACATCCTTTAGTTTATTCACCTTAATCTTCCTTGAAGATCTTGATTCTCCTCTTGAAGATTATAAACCAGAACATGGGAGAGGGAAACCTTTATTAGATTAAATCTAGTCCAACATTCAATAATCCGTTTTAGTGCAGTACAACACATCTGCACCAAATCAGCTGGCAAAATCACTGTCAAAAACTTCACCCTTCAAGCTGTATCAAGTACATGGCAGTTTATATATTTACATATATATATATATTTATATGTCCCACATGGGAAGCTGACAGTCAAAAGTGATTCTGAGGAGCACAGAAAGACACTCGCTGTTTTTGATGTACTTTTGGATTATACCACATGCAATATAAATCCAGGCTACCCTGTTTCTTTCTCCTAAACTTCGGTCTATGTAGCTCTTACTTTTCTTCTCATGACAGATGCTTGAAATGGCGCATGCAGCCGCATGACGTTTTGGTCACTCTGTAGGTGCTGGGAAATTGTGATGATTTTAAGACTTGTTCAGTCCATGCTCTGTGACTGAGACTGAGCTACCACACCATACATGGACTGCATTCATCACCACCCCTCTCTTACTTGACTATATATGTCATATGGGACCATATCACATAGATCTTCAAGTCAAGACAGTATTTTAGGTTGCTGCTACAAGGACAGCCCAACTCCCAGTGAAACTTCAGGATTAAAAGAAGCCATTAGTAAGATACACTCAATGTTCACAGAACAGAACTAGAGACCCTCTCTTCTCAATGTCACCAAACTGGAAATGTTTCTCACGTGACCACCAGCAGTTCCATCTCCACATAGAACTCAGAATATGAAGTCTCACATACTGAAGACATAATAAAAAGAAACAGATGTCAGATAAAAAATGCAGTTTTAGGCATAAAATTATCACAGAAATAATGAGATTCCACAGGAAAACAAACTCTAAAAACTCACAGAGGTGTCAAAGGATAACTTTATACTCCCCAATGATTTCAAGTTAATGTCTTCAAAGCCATTAGTGTAAGCTCTCAAAAATATCAGGCAGTACCCTAAACATGCCAGACTTCATTAATACAGATGAACTTACTGAATTCACAGTAAATGACAGAGATGAGAAAGACAAATGTAAAAGCTGCTGTGGGACAAATCACAAATTCTAGATATTGATGCACTCCCCACCGAGATTATGCTCTAAAAGTATAGCTTGGTGGTACAGCAAAATGAAATATTAATCTCTTTGCCTAGCAATGTATGCAAGCATTCTCATAACCCAAAGTTATACCATATCCAAATCCTCTCTTTAGGAATTATTTATAGACACTCCTTTTCAAATGCATAATTCATATACATGTTTAACCTTCCAATAACACTAGAATCTTTAACACGCTAAACAAAGCTTTTATTTGTTCACCTTTTCCAGCATCTTGCTCAGCAGACCAGCAGAGCATCTTAACCTTGTAGTCTTATAAAAGCATATTCCCTGTAATGCACAGTTCTGTTGTATTTCATTAAAATAAAGTTTTAACAGATTATCTTGCTCTTGGCTTCTAATGAATAAACAAATCTGAATGCAGCTTTTTCCTGAAACACAGCTAATTACATTTGTACAAGGTTGTAAAGCAAAAGTGCAAGGGGAATTCTCCGGCAGAGATTACACAGATTATCTTCTATTCAAAACACATGCATGTTCCAAAGGACAGAACAACACAAAATAAATTGGAGAGTAAAATTAAGGACACCTGCCAAGATAGCAAAAGAAATTAAACTGCAAAGAATCACCCCCACCTCCTAATATGCAACCGCATGCCTACTACTGGAAGTCTCGAAATACTGCAGTAATTTTATTTGTTCATAATGTAATAAACAGAAAGCAGATTTCAAACAGCAAAAACTCCATAAATAAATGCTTACACAAATGTCCAAACTATCCAAAAGATCACATATCTCCAGTTCTATAAATTATGTTCCAAACACAAATTAAAAAAGAAATTTACTTGCTAAATCAAATAAATGTGCAAAAATGCAGTCAGGTTGGGAACTATTCTACATGTACTTTTACAACATGCAATTATTTTACTCCTGTACTATTTCTATTTAAGAGAGAGAAAATCTTTTCCTTAAGCTGAAGGGGAAAAATAATCATCTGCAAGTTAAAGTATTAGAAATTTTTATTCACAAGTCCAAATAGAAAGTAGTTATCTGATGAGTTTTGGAAAATACTTTGGAATATACAACGTTGACTTGACCCAATTCCCTTCGCTTCCTTTTAGGTTATGGATGTTTTGCCAGAACTTGACCTTACATTTCACAATTTTATTTTTCCTGACTCATGGCATTGCTAGTTTCTTTAGAGAAGGTACAGGTATTAATAGACATAATTTAAGATACTCCTTGTGCTAAGCAAGGCATGTAGTAAATAGGTAAGGGTACAAGAGAGAATGTATAATATCTTCACAGTTAAAGGAGATTATGAGCAGCTTCAGCTGGAAAAAACGTGTTTTCCACAACTAGCATCTTTGCACTATCTCTAACTACACTATCAACCTATTAATTTATGCTACAATTACATTTTTATCTGAAATATTTATCTGTGGTATTTCTTTAATCTTTTCAAAGACTACTTCATTCTTCAGTATTACTCACTTCACCTTGCCATCTGCAAGGGTTTTCATCTCCCAGAGGCAGGTGTAAAGACTGAAAGGGCTTCTGCTTAATTTTAAAAATGAAAGGCCCGATAACTGATAAATAAATCAGGATCTGGATTTCTATCTCTGTAGCACCCTTAAAAGTTTGCATTTTAGAGAGTCACTCTCCCTATGGATCAGATAGAGCTCACACTGACAGGGCAATACCCTTCAGCTGACATGCTGATTTTTCTCAATGTTTGCATTCTCACAAGGGGATGCACAGTGTGACAGCACCTTCTTCATCAAAAAGGGTCTGCAGATCATAGGGGCTGGGAGAGCTGGGTGGCAGAGCTCAGAGGGTGATGGTGGGTCCCAGGGCCCTAGGTTTACTTGCCAGCAACAGAAAACACCTCTGTGTGTTTGTTTTTCCCAGTGAATTTAATCCTGAGTGCATGTGTAGTTCATTAGCAAACTCCCAGCTGGACAGCAGGAGACCTGCATATGAAAAGACCCAAGCTCTGTGCTGATGGCTGCAAACTGGAGAGCAGGAGACCTGCATATGACCCAAGCTCTGTGCTGATGGCTGCAAGGTCCAGGGTGCAAGCACAGGTATTGGACTGAGAGCCTCTGCTAATATTTGAAGGGTCCATGAGCATGAGGATACTTGTGAAGGGTGCAAGCCCATGCATCTATTTGACAGTGAACATAAGGAGGAGGATTGAAACCTGGCTACCTGTGGGTGTGTTGCAGGTGAGTTGTGGCAGGACTACACGGGGGCGCTGCCAAGGCAGGGCTGTTGGTGGCTCTCTGTGTGGGCAGCTGCATCAGTGTCCTCTTAATGCATCTCTGGAATATGTCCTGACTGCAAATGGGAACTTCAGCAGTCACATCCATCAGACAAGGATGGAGACACTTGGACCTGGCTGGCCTTCAAGTCCTGGGAAGCAGGAATCCCCAGGTCTTGGAGTCTGCTAAATACAGTGATTTCCTTATCATCTTTAACCATGTTATATACATTAACATCCAATTTGTTTTCACTGTTCCTTTAAATTCTGAAAAATAAATATAGACAGATGGTGCTGTGTATTTGATACCATATCGTATCACAAATGAAAACAGATAGGATGCATTGCTCATGGTTTGTCTATTACCTGCAAGAGTTTAAATGAAGCCTTTTGCTTAATTACTTTGCTCAGCCCAAGGGCATTAGCCTCAAACCAGCTGTACAGACAGGCATAAAAAGCCTGGAATATTCACCCAGTATTTCCACTGACTTAATGACAGTAATTTAATGTTTTTTTCCAATGTTTGAAAATTGCGCCATTTTAAAAGAAGGGTAAATCTAACACAAATAAATTAAATCTACAGATGCCTCCTCCAAGTGGCATTTAAAAATTAAAATTGCTTGGTTTAATTTAAGCAGTTATTGTTAAAAATGAAAGACTACCTGAAGAAAATGCCATAGGCACATCCATAAAGACACTTGCTTAAGTTTATTTGAAGGGCAGCCTACAGCAGAACCAACTGGGAAATAGAGGATGTAAACTTCTCCCATTCAGCCACCCCAGGCTGTGCCTCTACCTACTCTGCAGTAACAGGTACAGGAAGCTGCAAGAAAGTGAGAACATCACCAGAGGGGGCTAAGGTATTGTAACAGGCTAAATAACCTGTGTGAATCTTCTTATTGTCTTTAAAGGATAGCTATCACTTTGACATGGAAGACACCATTTAGATTTAGTGCATTTAATACTCTTATCACCTGTGATCAATATCACACTGTCAGTGAGTCCTTATAAAGATGATGACAGTGTCCCACACTGGGCTACTTGCAAGTCTGAGTAAGGGGCTTGTTTTCTGTAAGGAGACATGAATAAAGCAGCAGAGAACAGACTGCAGCCTGAATGTTCATCACATCAGCATTTGGTGGTGACAAATTTGGTGTCTGCTGCTACATTCCTAATAACAATGCTCAGTTCATGCACTCTAAATTCACACGCTAGCTTACTTCACAGCAACCTGTCAATGTGCCCACATATCACTAAGGTGAAATAAACATATAAGATTAACACAGTATGACATTTCTGCTTATTTTCTTGCATATGGAAGCCATATTTGGCCTAAACCCCAACTTTAGTTAAACTGACAACTCTCTTAGTAACCAATCCAGGTAACTCCATAGGTAGTCCAGATGCAGGAAATCAGATTTGAAGTTAAGAGTAATTAGAGTTCCCCTTCAATAACATTATTACTTGCAAGAGATGTTGGAACTGAAAGAAATTAAGTAGTTTATTTTCAGTGTTGGAAAGCAAAAAGGAAGAATGTTCAATTTACAGAAATGTGCCAACATGACGTGTGTGCCCTGACTTTGCAATAACATGCAGATTTGGCTTTTCTTTTGTTATTGCCTTTCTAGTTGGTATTCTCATCTAACATGTTTGCAAATGCAAACTAAATTTTTTCAACATATTTTAATTTTTTAAGAAATCACTTTCTTCAGTACCAGTCAGTTTTCATAAGTTTGAAATCCCAGCTTTTTAATCAACTTTCTGTTATATCTGCCTAGGAAGCTTCTCTAGAAAGCACTGTTACTCTGCTTTTGAAAATAATCTAAATTCAAAGTTCTGATGCTTACACCAA
The DNA here is from genome assembly GCF_000277835.1 of Geospiza fortis. Lineage (NCBI taxonomy): Eukaryota > Metazoa > Chordata > Aves > Passeriformes > Thraupidae > Geospiza > Geospiza fortis. Next base: position 7,389,572 of record NW_005054320.1, read on the forward strand.
TCCAACTACTCACCATGTGTAAACCCAAGCTAACAAAGTCAACTGAAGGTTAATGTGAGAGATTAGAAAGTCCTTCCTGACAGCTATTTTCCTTTCAGTCTTACAGAAACTGAAACCCCAAAGCAGAAGTATTGTAAATAACTTGTTCCTACTGGACCATCACCTTAGCCCATATGTAAAAATGGAATCTGTCAACATTCCTGTAGGCATTATAGCTCTGCCTTCTAGCAAATGCCCCAGTGAGCTGACAAATACTGAGCTGAACCCATTCAAAAGATGTCTGTCATGACCCCCATGCTGCAATAATACCTGCACATTATAAGCTTAACCCCAAATATTTAGCTATCATTTTCCTCCTCCTGGGTATAATGAACCCCCTTGCTGCTACACAGCATTAAGTGTCCAACTGTATTACAAAGCATTTGCATTGGAAAGGACAGGGATTTAGCAATGATCACTAAGCCATTCACCCAGCAGTTCTTAGAATTGGGGTTTACAGCATTCAAGTGGAAAGAGATTATGGGATGAAGCAGTAGTCCCTGCTCAGTCCTGCCTGCTGTGGCTTCAGACCCTGGCTGCTGCTGCTTCATTGAGGCAGGCAGTAAAAGAAAGAAGTAATCTGTCACCCTTCCTCAAGGGCTATGTCAAGTGCATTAAATGCAAATGAAAATTTATATTAATTAAATTGTAATCACTTCAAAGACACACCTATAGATTAATGCCACACTGACATAATGATTTGACTCATCTCTATAACTTGTTAAGAACCTGGAAGCAATGGTCACATCGGTCTTGATGAAATGATTATTACTAATTGACTGGTAGGTTACTTCACTGGTTACAGCTGTTCAGGCATTTGTAAGAGAAACAGTGACTGGTTTGAATGAAAGTGCACGTCTTTGTAAGCTCCAGCAGACGAACAAGTGGAAAAGATGGTCTGCACATCTCAGGGCACTGTCCCCAGCACATCACTCCCAGCAGTGAAACTGCAGAACATGCTATTTATACTGAGATCAGAAGGTCTGCACTCTGATAAATCAAACCCCAGCAGAAATGACTCACTGGACCCCGCACCCTCACATCAGAAGGATGTTGACAAACTTACAGCATATCACACACACCACTCCCCCTTCTCCTAACCCAAGAAGAGCACAGACCACATTTGAGCAAACATTTAACTGAGGCAAACCAAACAAGACACAGCAACATGCCTAAGATCTGTGGAGGCTAAGACAGAAACATTCTGAGGCACAGAAAAACTCTGTAACAACTGCTGATCCCCAAAAGGCCTGAAAGACCTTTAGAAAAGCTAGCTCATCACCATTCATGAACCCTGGATATGCAAAGAGGGCTGGGGGGCCAATGTACCTTTGGTTAAACCCTACAAAATTAGGGTGTGCCTAGGCTCCTAGTGCAAACAGCTCTGAGAAAGAATCAAAATACTTTAACAAGTATTAAGGTAGAAGGTACCAAGAACATTCCACAAGGTTTTGTTTGCAAGTAGAGATGGATCCAGTTTACAGCCCTATGGGGCTACACCAAAGCCACAGAAAATTATACTTTCCTTTTCTCCCACAATTTTGCAACAGGAATTTCCTTTAAATATTCAAGTTTACCCATCAGCTTGTTGGAACAAAATTAAACAAAACAGCAATACTTCTAGAAGGGTACAATTTTTCTTCTATTCAAATAGTGTAAATTTTTTTCTTTATAAACTAAAAGGCAAAGAAAAAATATAACTGCTGAGAAAACTTGACCTAAATCAATTCTTCAAAATACTATATATTCTTCAAAGTACTATATATTTTGTCTAAAACGAAGAATCAACTGGTAGTAATAGCGTTAATTGGTCTGACTGCTAAGTTCCCATCACCACTGATGTTAGTACTACTTTGAATAAAGGTACTCACCACTAGAATAAAGGGTACAGAAATAAAAAATAAACCCATCACTAGAAAGATGCTATATTGCAGCTATATCCCATAGTTCTTCAGCAGAGTATTTAGGTATGTATTTATGCTGATTTATTTTATCTATTTCACACCTTACTCATGTGACTCGTGACTTAGTTGGAATACTGCACAGATTAACAAAAAAACTAACTAGAATTGAACCAAAAAAGTCTGAGCAGAGAAAAAATTGTTGAAAGGAAGAAAGGAAGAAAAAAAAAAGGAAAGCAACACTAGAAAGGTCAGAGTGAAGTTACTTGTATCTAGGCAAATAAAGTGTTCCGAAATAATTCTCAGAAACTTATCTGCAGAAAGTACTTTGTACAAGATAAGATGCATCAAACTAAAGGTCACAGCAAAGATGAAAAGGGCAGCTTTCCCAGAAGCTGGAAAAAGAAAAGCTATGCTTTGATACTCTTTCCATTGCCTCAGTCTTTCCAGTACAAAGGTATATAACAAGCCAAATACAATGCTCTTTGAAATTACCTTCTGAGTGGAACATAAAAGCCTTGCCTGCCTGTAATACCAACCATGGGACTCAAGCCAGTAACAGTGTAGGGGGCTTGAACACGAGTCCTCTAGTGAATTGGGATGTTGTGTGTGAAGGCATCATCCCTACTTGACTCACTCATGCATAGCAGAACACAACCTCTGCAAGGGACAAAGAAATTCCTGCCTAAGCCCCAGCTACTCCATCCCATCTGTCCAGTGTTTCAGACCATGTGCTCCTTTACTGTAACTTCTTAAATTTTTGCAAGTAGATGCACCTAAGAGTGATACAGGGATACAACCGAGACATTTTCTCAACATTCCATCCAAGTTTGTGAAATGAAATAGAGAATTATGCTATCCACAACATCAGTATTAGGTTTCCAAATGCTGTTTGTCCTAGTTTCAGCTAGGACAGCATTAATTTTTTAGAGCAGCTGGGAGGGGGCATGGCCAGACTCTAATGTTGTTCAATACCATCTCAGGTCATTGCCAGAGGCAGGGAAAATGTCTCCTCTCAGGAAAAGGGCATAATTTCTGGTCAAGGAGAAGAAACTGGCTGGAAAGAACAGGTCTTCTCTTCTATGTAAACCATTTCTTTGTCTTATACCTTTTGTTATTAATATTCTAGCAGTTACTCTTCATTTTCTTATCTCACTGTTGTTTCCAGCAAATTGTTCTTATCTCAACCAGTGATCTGTTGTGCAGGAGGCAGGCAGAGGGAAAGTGAGCAGCAGATGTGGTTTTAGCAGAACTACTAAAATGGAGACTACTATCCTAAGCCATGATATTGTTGCACTGTAAAAATCCTAGAAATATTACAAGAGTATCTGAATATGCACTTGGAACCTTATTTGCTAAAAAAAAAAACCCAAAGTCCAATCATCAAATTCCAGAAAATAAATTTATGACTCATGATCAGCATAGAAAAATTAAAGGCTCTAAGAATTTGTATTTCTTTTTATCCTCAGAACGTAAGTCTCAGTTTGACTTACTCCTAAATTTGAGTCCCAAATGTATTATCTTGCAAAATCCATTTAATAGTATGTTTGAGCTCCATCAAACTTCTGCAAAGTTAAACTTTCCTCTGTATGTTTATTTTTAGTGATGAGGAGTATCTAATTCCCAAGAGATACTAATTCTGTGCATTGAAATTACAAGCAAGCTGGACAGGGACTTTTTACAAGGGCATGTAGAGACAGGACAAGGGGAGATGGATTCAAAGTGAAAGAGAGTAGCTTTAAATTAGATATTAGAAAGAAAGTCTTTACTGTGGGGGTGAGCTGCCCAGAGAAGCTGAGTATGCCCAATCCCTGGAAATGTCCAAGGCCAGGTTAGAGGCTTTGAGCAACCTGATCCAGCAGAAGGTGCCCCTGCCCACAGCAGGGGGATTGGAACTAGATGATCTTTACTTGCCCCTTCCAACCCGAGCCATTCCAAGATTCTATGAAATAGCCTCTAAAGAATCCTGGTGATACATCACATTAGACTACTTTTGATAAAACCAGCACAAGCAGATGGTTAGGAATAAAATAAAATCAATACAAAAAATTGTTTCAAAGCAAAATTACAAAACTGTCTTTTGAATAAAAATGCCTGAGTATTTGTATTTGCAAATTTTCTTATTTCTGAATATGTTGTTAAACTTAAATTTATCAGAAGAATTTCTCCCATCAAACCATTTGCCCATCTCAGATGGTGGCATGATCCACTCAAAGATATAAGATGCTTTGGAAAGAATTTTGGCTTTAAAGATAGGATTAGACAAGTATTTCACAATGACTGCAATGACAGCTGTATTCAGCTCCCTCACATACCAGATTCAAAGTCAGAAGCAGATTCTCAGTTTGCAAGCCAGAACACGTTCTGCTGGATATTTACAGCCAACCACTGAAATCCCCAAAACCTATCAATGATGTCAAACAGGACAGAAATAGATCATCTTGCCTGTTTTTCCTAAATAGACCTGCATTTATAAAAGATAAAGAAATAAAACCTTGAAGAAAAAAATTCTCTTTTATCACTGCCACTACCAAAGCACAAAACCACTCAACTTTTTTTCAAAGAACCACTACAAGAAAGGAATCATGTTTGTCTCTCTCTTGATGTTTTATCTCTCCTCTTAACTTGTCAGCAACAATGCCTGCTTTTTCTTTTCATTCCAAAGCTTTTTTTTTTTACATCTATAAGGAGGTTCATCATGCCATTTCACATGCCACTAAGGAGATGAATTATGTTTGTAGATGTCAGTGCCTAACACAACTTAACCACCACAAACATGCATTAATGCACGTCACCTTACAATAATCCACTTACCAGATGGTTTGCAGAACAAAACCAGGAACAGAATCAAAATGAGGAAATACCTTCAGCCTTATTCTTTATTACTGAAGATTTTATTGACTGATAAACATAAGGAGAGGCATCAGATTAAGCAGCAAGCTGTTTTCAGAAAGTATCCTCAAAAGTGAGCTCTGTGACTTCAGAGACAGGCAAAGATTCATTTCAGGAGATTTCAAGTTCAAGCTATCCTTCTGTCTTTTATGTTATCAAGCAATGCTGTTTGTGCCCTACAGAATAAATTTTCTGATCTCCAACTCAGCAACAAAGTAAGAAGTAGACTTCTAATTAGGAATTAATAAAATAAGAATACTTACGCTGACCCCACCGGCCTGTTCTCGGATTCAAATAATTTGGATAAAGTCCATTAGGACGATCCATTTTTTGAAGTAACTTCCGAATGTGCATGACCTAAATTAAATCAAGAATCAGGTTCACCGCTAACAACATTTGGCTGCCTCTGCACAAAGTTAAATCTAATATTTTTTATTTTTCTTTCATTTTTAGTAGCAAATTTTATTAATCTGAACCACAAGCTTTCTTGAGGGCTTTCTTCAGATTTGTACATTTTTGGTTTTAAAGGACTGCTCACATAAACATGCTTAAAATTAATGATTTTTAAATGTATTCTGAAACAAATAAGAAAACCTGTGTTATCATACATTTCTAGCTGAAAAATACAACTATTTGGTAACAGAAATACAAGCATGAAGATATTTACCTGCTACAAAGAATGGAAGTAGAATTCAATATAGAAAGTACTTCTCCTTTGATGAAATTTATGATAAGAAGTATGATAAAAAATATTGATTTTTGAGACTCACCTTGTTGTAATATACAGGGTCTCCTGTCAAATAACTAAGGTGGACAAATTCCATGTGCAGAGTACCAAACTCAGCAAGGATGCTGCTGCCAGCAGAAGCCCAGCCCCAGTTTCGACCAACACCACTGAATTCCAACAAATATGCATAAAGAAAGGAAGAAAACAACAGAAAATTCAGAATTATTGTGCACAGCACAGCTACCACAGCCAATTAAGCAAGCAACAACAATATTTTAACCCACACTTAAGATTACAGGAGTTGTGATTTGATTGGTCAATTGGTTCACTGGTTGGATCTTTTTGGAATAAAGATACCATAACCTCATCAACAAAAAGTCCTATGCTTAAATAATATAATACCATGAAGTCACACAAATATGATGACTTAACACTGGGCTCAATCACAGTTGTTCCTTACTCACTGCATGTTATTAAGAACAAGAATCAAGGTAACACAAGTTTTGAAGGTGCCAGCATTTGCTGCCTTGTCCTGCTGATCTGCTGTGTTCCCTGTACTTGTGTGAGATGTGCTTCCCTATCTTGTATCTACATAGAAATACAGAATGTTTACTATTGGCACAATATATGAGCTCCTCAGGCTCACCTAAAGAATCAGCAGAAAGTGTGACATATCTATTTTTTGCACTCGAAGTGATACCATCTTGTTAATCCTAACTCCTAAATTACCTCTGGTTTAATCTAATCTGGGAGTTTTCACCACCTGTCAGGATTGGGTCTTTTAATTTCTGTAATTAACTACATATTTCTGAAGATTACTTCTACTTCCTATCATAAATTATTTTAGTTATGAGTAAGTGTACACACAATCTAGATATACATCCCAATTCAGCTACTGTTTAAGGACGTAGTGAAAATGTAAAGAATGCCTTGCATCAAAAACACTCTCAAAATCTGAGAGAAATCCTAGCACTGAGCAAGCAATACAACATAAATTAGGCAAGGCAGTTGTCTTCCATGAGGCAATGCAGACCATTTAAGTTCAGTCTGATCTGAGTTATGTAAAGGAGCCTCTCCATCTGCACAGACCACAGTTCACTTTAGCACATCAGACCCCAAGCTAAAATGTAAAATGAAATAGTAACTTCAGAGTCCCATCATCTTCTCAATGCTGGGAATCTTCTAAAGGTAACATACACCTCAAACAGTACAGAAAACCCAGTAAGTTCAACCATGTCCTGCAAACAACTTTGATTTTTAACAGATTTTGTAATGAGTAGAGAAAAAATTATTAAGCTCTAGAGCAACACACAGAATAATACACTGTGTGGTCCAATGGCAAACTGAATGTTTATGACAGAATCATAAAAAAAACCCAGGATCAAAATGTATTGCAGTTATGAGTTAGAACGTGCTGAACTCTATCAAAATTATTCTAACGTGCCCAGAATGACAATTTGTCTGCATTTTCTACAGTTCCACTACTAAGAAAAACTGATGTATGCCATTATTAATTTTAAGTTGGAGGGAGAGGGAGGAAGACATTTCACAAAAGAAAACTCATTACCTTTTCAGATTCACCATTGCCCATGGTATACCTGTAGGTGTGTTGAAGGCTGGAAGAAGTTTTCCTGCCAGTTGCACTGCTTTGATCTTGAAAACCTAAGATAGTAGGATCAATTGCAAATAGTTACAAAGTTTGATTTATCTCCCAGAACTGTAAAGACTGAAATTTCCTTGCTCCACCTACCTCTTTGTGTTAAAAAAGCTTTACGTTGTAAAAAACATATTAACTTATAATTTTTTGCCACTTGTTCACTTTATAACTTTCGGTTAGATTTGAACATGAAAAGCAAACTTGTCATTTTGATTTCTTTCCTTCCAATCTCTCCAGTAACAGTTCTTAGATTCCTATTACAGAAGAATATCAGGTCTCCTCCCACCTCCCTCCACCGCTATTAGGAAATTCAAGTGCTTTTTAGAACAGTCTTTAAATCATACCTTGTATTTTTCAGTTAAAAACCAAGACACAACTCTCCTACCCAGGTATTTTAGCTTTTACAAAAACTTCCAATCTCTTTTTAATGAGTTTAGTGCAAACAGAGTTCCTATTCTTTTATGAACGTTGGCTATGCAAAACCAGATATGCAGTTTCCTCTAGTTTTTCCTTCATCAATAATGCATATGAAAAATAATTCCACGGCTAATCTTGCCCCTCTAGTCTGATTCCCCTCAGAAAATACTGACAGGATAAAATCTCAATAATTTCTAGTGTTATTTCTACTTACTTTCAGAACATAAATCTGTAATAGCCTTACTCAGAGCCCAACATTTATTAGACAGACAAGCAATTGGGAGAAAGTTCCTTCTAAGCCTACCTGCAATCATGTTTTCCAAAGGCATATTTGGTATAATCCCATGGTATGAATCTGCTTTTACCAGTTAGTTGCTAGCACACATTTTAATTAATGCCCTCTCAGTATTCGCTACATTTCTGGACAAGTATCTCCCTAATCTGAAGATAACATTATTTACCAGTTTGATGCACCATACAAACCAGTTAGGAAAAAAGCTACCACATCCCAGCATAACGTATGCAACACAGATGTAGCATAGAAACATAATCTCTTTGGTGAACAGCAATAGGACATGAAGAAATCTAATGAAGATGCATAAGGGCAATTTCAGATAGGGAAAATGTTCTTCACTAAGAGACAGGTCACAGCACCAAGCCTGTCAGAGCTCAAGGAAATTGTGGAAGATGCTCCTAGTCACACGGTTCAGTTTTAGCTAGTACTGAGAGAAGCAGAGGGTTGGATTCCCTAGTCCTTAAAGGTCCTTCTAACTTGAGATATCCTACAATTCTATTGTTAACTACCTGACCAGTAATCTGTAATCAAAATGAATAAAATCTTTAAGAAGGACTGCAGCAGCTGATTTGTAAGGTCTATGGGAAGAAACTGAAGAGATGCTCACTAGAGAAGCAAGCTGAAAAATAAGCAATCAAGAATATCCTTATTTTTCATATGAAGGTGGGAAAAAATCAATATCTTAATGTTTGAGGAAATGCCTAGTGAGACATGAAATAAACCAGAAGAAAATATTAAAGATGACATCTAATTGTATTTCATGCAGTGGAGTATGGAGAGATAGAGGTGAATCTGAAAGCAATGAGCCAGGATAAGGAATTTTGAGAGAGGTTCTCCATATGAACTGTAAGATGGGATATGTCTAAACTGAAAAAGGATATACCTGAGAATATGATTTGGTATAACTGTGAAGCAACAGAGGCAATGCAGCTTGAATGATTTTTAGCCAAGAAACTGAAAGAGACAGTCTTTGAGAAAATACACAGAAATTTAGGAGTAAAATTCATATAGCACTTTGACCTTGAATAAAGGACCAATTCAGAATAGGAAGGCATGGTACAAGGAAGAGGTATAGTACAGGTGGAATCTATGGTAACTGGGAAGACAAGAAACCCTTAAGAGAACTAAAACCTCAGTCTTGGCCCAGTTGCATAAGAACTACCTCATTTGAATCTATAAATAAGCGTCAAAAATTCATGTTGAACGTTTCAAATTTTAAGTAGCAGATGGGTCAAGACCAGACAGAACTATCTACTGGGAGTCATCTGGGGGGACTTCCTCTACAGTGCAGGCAAGCTTCAATACCTAATCAAGAACAGAATGATGACTTCCAGTGAAATGGTAAATAGTTTGGAAAGACATTTGTAACATTAATTTGTTTATCTTCAGCTTTCTTATCTTGCACCCTCTGAAAGTGCTATGCACTATCATACTGCTCATTAATAAAAGATACTGAAACATTAGGGTAAGACTATTCAATAGAAGAACATCCTTAGAAACATCCTTGCTCAAGAATATTCTTAATGGCTATTTAGATTGCTATCCAGCTTTTAATTAGTTTGAAATGTATGGTATCTGAGGAAGGAGTTTTTAGCTAGAGTGTATGAAGTAAAGGTTGAGCTGATCTAAATGTGCACGAATCTGGACAAGACAGTTAAAGCAAGGCAATCACAGAGCCATTTCAGCATCAGAGCACCAGCAGGAACTGCTAATTCAGCCAACCATGCTGTTAGCAGTACCTGCCCAAACTGGCTGTGATTAAAGGCACTTGCCTGTCACCTCCATTGGGCTGAGGACTCTTGAGCACCACTGATGCAGCATCAGAGGTGTACAACACTCCCTCTCTATACACGTCTCTTCTAAAACCGAATGTACAGAAACAAAAAATTGGTTGAAGGCATGCCTTTACTTTCTGTTACTGTCATCTCAGTCTCATCTTGCTGCTACTTCTGCATAAAAAAACCACTGAGTGCTTGGCACAGTGTTTACCAATGCAGGTTGGAGTAAGAACTGGGAGACAGCTGCATAGGATTTTATCAGAGCCAAGTGACCACAAGAGCATTTTTGGAGAGAGGGAGGGAAAAGAAATGCAGCAGGCAGTGGTGAGTGAGGTGCCGTTTATGGGAAACTGCAGATGTGTCGAGAGAGTTCTGCTGCACTTATTAAAGTGCCTTCTTTAGCAAGTTTCAAACTTACCATAAGAACAACAGTAAAAGCCTCAGGCTCTAGCTTATAAATAATGTGCTGGTATCAGACAACACAGTTACTTATTATGTAATATTTTTACTTTAATTTTTTTTACACTGAGTTGAACTCATATATTCTATTTCAGCCCTGGCAGTTCCCTGTTGACAGGCAATGCATTTCAAAAAATACATGGGCAAGAAAAATAGAAAAGAACAAAAAATTAATGGCTGCCTTAAAAATAGAGCTCATTAGAAAACAGCAGAAGAATTGGGGTTATTTAGTCTAGACATAAGATGTTTAAGAGAGGACAAGATAATGACTTTTCAGTATATAAAAGGCTAACACAAGTAAAAGGAAATAATATTTTTTTCAAAGAAACAGAACAAAAAAATAACACCAAAATGGACCATGGAAAAGTAAGTTAGTAATTAGGAAAAATTTGATGATAAGAATAACTACTAATGCAGCATGACTGTGATTGCTGCGAAGCCATCACTAAAGCTTTTAAAAATGCTCTGTACAACACATACAAAGACTTAGATGATTTAACTTTGCCAAGGAACAGAAGAATAACTGAGAATTACTCAGCTGCCCTATCACTCTTCCAGCCATGTTGCTGCGTTTTGTTTGCATGGTAAGGTTTCGGTAGTAGGGGGACATAAGGGTGGCTTCTGTGAGAAGCTGACAGAAGCTTCCCCATGTCTGGCTGAGCCAATGCCAGCTGGCTCTAAAACAGACCAACCATGGGTCAAGGCTGAGCCCATCAGTGATGGTGGTAGAGCCTCTGGGATAACATAGTTAAGAATGGGGTAAAAAAAACCAACCACAGAACAGCAACTGCCGCCAGAGGAGTGAGAATACGTCATGGAATCAATCCTGCAGACACCAAGGTCAGTGCAGGAGGGAAGGGAGGTGCTTCAGAAATCAGAGAAAGGATTCCCCTGCAGAACCTGGAGGTCCATGGGGGAGCAGAGATCCACCTGCAGCCCATGGAGGAGCCCCAAATCAGAGCAGGGTGATCCCCAAAGGAGGCTGTGACCCTGCAGGAGCCTACACTGGAGCAGGGTCCTGGCAGACCTGTGGTCCTATGGAGAGAGGAGCCCACACTGGAGCGCGTTTGCTGGTGAGACTGACAACCCCGTGGGGGATACTCACTGGAGCAGTTTGTGGAAAACTGTGGCTTGTGGGAAGAATTCATGTTGGAGAAGCTCACGGAGGGCTGTCTCCTGTGGGAGACCCCATGCTGGAGCAGGGGAGAGTGTGAGTAGTCCTCCCCCTGAAGAGGAAGGAAGGGCAGAGACAACACCTGATGCAACCCTATTCCCTGACCCCCTGTGCTGCTGTGGGGGAGGAGGTAGAGAAAATCGTTAGTGAAATTGAGCTTGTGAAGAAGAGAGGGTAAGGGGAAGGTGTTTCAAGATTTAATTTTTATTTCTCATTATCAATTAATTACCCCTAGTCAAGTCTGTTTTGCCCATGACAGTAGCTGGCAAGTGACCTCCCCTGTCCTTACCCTTATCCATGAGTCTTTCATTGCATTTTTTTTTTTGTCTCTCCCCTGTCCAGCTGAGGAGGGGAGTGGCAGAGCAGTTTTGGTGGGCACTTTGCATCAACCCACCACAGTTCCCAAGTATGAGATGGCTTGTGCACATTCCGTACCTGTAAGATTAAAATGTTTTGCCCCTCAGGGGTGGTATCTACTCTGTAGACACACAAAGCACCTTTCATGGATAATGGAGACCATCCATCCCCAAGTTGCTTTGTTAGCACAAAGCTACAAGTATAGATCAGAATCTTCTTAAAGACAGCAGCAGCAAGACATCCTGCTTTGAAGATGCAAAACACTGTTCTAGGTAAAAGGGTATTAATCCCAAGGTAGCTGTTCTGTCCACTCCCAAAATATGGGCATTCTTTAGAAAAGTTTTAGAAGCCACTATAGCCCTGGAAATGTGTCTCCATTTTACATGGCAAAATCTAACACGTTAAAGCCATCAATTTACATGGCCTTTACTAGCCTAACACTTCTTTCTTCAAATACTGTAAACCAATAGAATTTCCCCTCCTTTCAAAAACAAATCAGGCTGTATGCAGCTAGAAGGAAAGAGAGTGAAACTTGGCAGAAAAAGCAAAATCTAAACCCCAAATCGGATAAGTGGATCCCTCATTAAGATGAAAACAGCAATCAGTATTTACAAACTAGTATGTACAGCAGACCAGCTGTGAGGGCCTGAATAATTTTCATCCATTAAATTGATGCTTAACATATCAAACCTGCCACCCACCCCACAATATGAAAGCTTGCTCCTGAGCCAATTAATCCAAGCAAGGCCATTAAAATATGCAGCAGAAAAGGGCCTTAAAGATTTCAATGATTCTTCAAAAGCCTTATTGATGTATCCAGTGACTGCCTAGATGCATGGCTGCAGCTCACAGAAGACTGTATTATGCTAATACTGCTGTTAGGTGTTCCCTTCCAGCACTATGAATGGCAAACAGCACAGAATGGCCTCTGCTCCTAAGTTTGAGGGTGATGATAGATGTTTTCTACAAATAAGGAATCTCTTTCATTTATGTGCATAGAGCAGCCTTTGAATCATTCTTATTAAAAAGTAATAAATGCCAGACTTCTCTCTAATCTGATGGTTATTAACTAGTGAGAATCTATGGCCTTGCAATGTGGCTGGATCTGTAGGCTTGATAGCCCTGGATCATTGAAAAAAACATCAGACAAAGCAGACATACTGCACAAGTTCACAGAAATGCAGTGCTTGGTTCACCATCAGTACTACTATATTGGTATCAAATCCTGAACACGTTTCCTTTGAACACTAAGGATGAAGATGATGGGGGAGACCTATCAATCTACTAAATGTAAATTGAAAAACCAGAGCCCTTGACAGCAATACCAGACTCAGACTCTTGAGGAAACTATGTGGTATTCCTTGGCCCAATCAAGAATAGTTATCTTTGTACTTTCAGAGTTCAATCTGCAGCAGTCAGCTCCTCACTGCCTTTTGGTGGCTAAACACTCATTTAAAGGTCAGTATCTTAGAGAGTACTCTCTGCATAAGTAGATATAAAGGTTCATGGTGCAAATCAAGCAGCATTATCACCAAAAAAAAAAAAAAGAAGAAAACCAGAAGTAGCTTAATAAGCATTGTGGGTTTGATGACTGTTTACACGTAAGTCTTACTGCATAGGAAAAAGATGTCTGCATGCCAGATAAATAGCTCCAAGTTTCTATATGAATAGCTCTTAACTTCCAACATACGTGCCTCTGTAAATTTTGGGGGCTCCCACTGTTCCTAGGGCATTCTCCCCTGCTAGTGGGGGCCATCTTACTACCAAGAAATGGAGAAGCTCCCTCTTTACACATCTGCTTCTAGTAATTTTCACTTTGTAATTACAAAGTCATCTTGTGAGATGAGGGAGATGCAGTAAGATTCTGGTAACATTTCAGCTATCATAGTATGAAATGAGAGTGGGAGAACACTTGAGGTATATTTCATAGATGTTTGTTAGGGATGATTGAAGAGGTATGCCACATCTAGAATTGGTCCCGGAGAATGTAAATCGTGTTCATGTGAAATTTAGCAAGGCAGTTACAAACTATACTACTTACAGAGGTGAAATGATGTAGAAATACATAAATTCAACAGCACCTCATCAGCACTATAGGCTTCTTGAGTTGTAGCAGATGTTCAAGGAGGGAAAATTTGCAGGTACTGTAAAGACAATGCCATAGCTGAGGTACTATTGCAGTCCTTGGTGAGTTGCAATGATTACCAAAGTACTTGATGAACAACACTCAGCATTTCCAAAAGACTGAAACTCTTTAAACACGAGAAGACTTATTCTGCAAAGGGAATGCTCTATGAATTTATATTATTTTGTGACAGAAAAAAAATCAATATGAAAATGAAAAATCTAAACCCATCCCAGCAGTCTAAGATCAGAGTTAAAAAACCAAGAATCAGCTTAAATCTGGACTACAGTGACAACTTAAAATGGCTATGATGACAATTTGTTCTACTTTCTTTACCTGCTCCCTTCAGATATTTGCACACAGTGATGGGGTCTCTCCTGAGCCTTTTTTTCTCCAGGCTGAACAATCCCAGCTCTTTCAGCCTTCCCTCAAATGAGAGATAATCCAGTCCTTTAAGTATCTTTGTCAGTCCTTTGCTAGAATCTCTCCAGTATGTTCATGTCTCTTGTACTATGGAGCGTAGAACTGGATACAGCAAAGGCTAAGAACTACCTCCCTTGACCTGCTGGCATATTTCCTAATGCATGCCAGGATACCATTCACTTTCTTTACTGCAAGGACACATTGCTGCTCATGGTCAACTTGGTGTCCACCACTTTTCTGCAGAGCTGGGTGGTCCTCACAGATAATGGTCCATTATCTGTTTGCTCCTCCCCAGGTGTGGGACTTTGTTCTTGCCCTCACTGAACTAAATTATGTTCCTGTCAAGCTTATTTCTCCATCCTACTGAGGTTCCTCTGCATATCAGTTGCTCCTCCTGGTTTGGTGTCATCAGCAAATTTGCTGAGAGTGCCACCTGTGTCATCACCCAGATCATTCCTGAAAACATTGAACAGGATTGGACTTGGCGTATGCCTCCAGTTACTGTCCTCAAACTGTATTTTGCACAGCTGATTATCACCCTCTGAACTTGTCTGCTCAGACCGTTTTCAATCATCCTCACTATCTGCTCATCCAGCCCATACTTCACCAGCTTCTTTCTGAGGATCTTATGAAATAAAGTCAGTTCATCATAGGTCATCAGGGTCAGCGGAACATGAGTTCCCCAATCACCTTGCTGTTCTGGGGAACAGTTTTCTAAATTAGTTGCTCCATCATCTTTCCAGGGATAGAGGTAAGATTGGCCAGGCTGTAGTTCCCCAGACCCTCCTGCTTGCCCTTTTTGAAGGCAAGTGAAGAAGTGATCTAGGGGTGAGGCCATCACACGCATCTTGAGCATTAGCTCTGGTGCCAAACGATACCCACTGAAACCTTTGGCAGCAAAGCTACTACACCTCTGCAAGGCACTCAGCTGTTACATGCAGGCAAAGGGAAAGAAACTGCCTAATTCTAACAGTCTCCAAAATTTTAAAACACTGCCCAATTCACCCTCATGAAAGTCCAGGACTGGTTAAATCTGCTGCTGCTAAGTACTCCTGTGCTAGGAGAATTTTGGCCTCCCAAGAGCAACAGGATAAAGCAGATAGTACTTAAGCCATAAATATTACATAACTTGATGATTTGCTCATTTCACAAGGCAATAAATGCTTCATGGAATGTTTCTTCTTTGTGGAAAAAAGGAACTCCCTTAGTTTTCAAAATATGTTGACTAGGTTGACATTTTCTTTAACCAGTAAAATCACAAACAAGACTTCTACAAACACTTTTATTTAAGAAAGTCACACCGGATTCCTCCCTGAAAGATACACTTTTGCTGACAATTTTAAAGAACAGTAGGAAAGGCAAGGAAGGCTGTCCAGTTTCAGATGACACATGAAATTAGGTGATGAAGCACCTAACCTAAACTTCATGGCTACATAAGCTTGGCTCTCCTTAGTTTCTCTGCTTTAGGATCAGAGATTCAGCTTGTAAAAATATTCTATTGCAGGGTATCACAACTATCGCGACTTCCAAGGTAAAAGCTGCAACTGTGCTCTACACTCTACTTCTGAACCCAAAAGCTCAGTAAAGCCCACAGGACTGGACAGGTCCATTCATACATCCAAAGCTGCTTCTTTCCTAGAGGCTCTACACTGTTTTGAGATCAAAATACAAGTAATGATTTTTTTTTAATAATGAATACAGGGACAAAGACGATCAAAAGAGATGGGAAGAAACTATCTACCTTATCATAACGCTTTAGGAGAACGATTCTAGTGGTGGCTCCTAAGTTAAGAGTTGTTCTGAAACGTATAAAAATGCCTATCTGATCACATTATTTTTCAGCTCATTTGTAGACTGTAGTTGAACAAACACACAAAAATACTCCAACTCCATCAGTTAACTGCAGATAAGACAGATATTATCTGGTTGACTACAACTTCCCCTTTTTACATTTTACAGATTAGCAATTATATATTCAAATAGTGCTTCTTAGATAAATTATAAATACTCTGGTGTTTCTCTATGATCAGCAGGGAAATATTTCCAAACAGAATTCTTAAGTGATACTATCTTTACCTTCTTCAAAAGTTCTCCAAAGCTGGTTTCCTGGACAAGAGACATGAGGAATCCAGTTACTGTTGACTGAGGCATCTCAAGATGTAATGAAATATTCATTGGTTTCACACTACTGATATTTTTGAAAAATCCATATGAGAAAGTCTGTGCATATATTAGCTTATTAGAAATATTCAACATTTTTGCTTTAGAAGATCTGAACATAAAAATTTGGCATGTACTGGACAACCAGCTAATCATATTTGAACTACCTGGCACTGGCTAATAATACTTCAATTAAACTGCATAATTTCCATTTACTTCAATAGCTGTATTAGCTTCCTTGGCACAGATTTCATGCATTTCTGAGTAGAAATGCTACATGTTCTCAATTTTTAAAGGGCCTTCAAATCCAAGGCACTTTACAGCAGTCAGTCAACATCACAGATGACTTAAAATTCAGAATAAATGTGATGAAAATCTGGCATATAAATGCCTCCTCAATCTGATAATTCCAGAAGATGTAGCACATTGCTTCACATCCTGTCTGAGCCAAAAACCATGGCAGTCTTGAGTTAATTTTCTCTTCTGCTATTATTATTAGAGTAGTAAGCAATTTTTGTGTTTCATCTTTCCTGCTTTTCATACCTCTGGCTTCTTCACTCTAAGTTTACCTGCACAAGCAGTATTAACCTGTCAGTTTAGTTACCTTTGTTAAAAAACGGTCCCTGAACTAAAAGCAACAATCTTGAATTTGCACAACACACCAACCACAATCACTCATGCCTAAGCATAATCTCGTCTTTCTGTGGGAGCTACCTCAGTAGCAGAGGGAACCAGACGTGACAGCATGAACAATGCCTGGCTTCTGGATAAAATGTTCCCCCACTAGCAGCTGGCACAGAGAAAGACTGATTTAAACTGTGGAGAAAGGGAACAGAGAAAGGAGAAAAATGAATCAGAATGGCCATCAGGAAATTAAAGAAAAGAGCCATCAAGGGACAGAAGATCAGCATGGAGCTTTGCCAGTGGGGAAGCAGAAGTGGTAAAGCACAGGGCTCCTAGTCCCCTACCTCCTACAAGGTGAAGTGTCAGGGAGAAGCTGGCAAAAGAAGGAAGCATAAATAGGCAGTGAAGGAGAGAAACAAAGGCATCAGGAGGAAGGGCAGGGAACAAATGGAAATCTAAAGAAGGTAGGACATAAAATGTATGGACTGCCAAGAGTACAGCTGAAAGTAACAGGATTATGAGAAACATCCTGGGGAATGTGACAGGAAAAAACACTTTCTCATCTCCAAAACATATTCCTAGGAACTGGAATTGACTCTAATATATCAGTCCTTCAACATGCCTTTGTAGCCACACACATCCAGGCAAAGCAAGGTATCAATGAATCTTGGAATGTTGTTTTTTGGTTTTTTCTGTTAATCAATGATCTTTGGTACTTTGGTACTACCAGCTGTTCTTAGTTGAGTAAGACTGCATTATGTGCCTGAAGCTCACAACTGAACTGATGATCCAGTCACTCTGTGGTTTTCAAGAAGAAAAATTTGTGTTAGAAACCTTAAGAAATGGTTCTGAAGTCAAATAATTAAGCTGTTTGTACCAAGCTACCAAGTTTTATTAGAACCATTTTTGTGCAATAAAAGTTAACTACTTCCTCTGGTTATTAATCTCTCTTGACATCGGTTTCTTTTTGGCAACACCTTTTCCTAGCACCTTCTCTATTATTTAGATATACAAGTATCTCCTTAATTTCTCATATATTTTTCTATGCCATGAAATATATTTCCCCATATATTTCTCTTTTTTGTCCTTCAGCTCTATGCTTAGATTGTCTCAATTTCTACTTTCTTTCTCAGTTATTCCTCTGTCTCCCATTTCTCTTGAATGTGCTGCCAATCTTTCCCTGCCAAGCTTTCCCTTTTAAATTTATCTTGATTTCCCCTTTAGTCTTTGTCAGAAATGACTCAGTCCCTTTTAGACTGTATTTGCCTTTACAAAGAAAAGTTAAACAGAGATTAAATTACATATTGTTTTACACTATGTGCAGTCATTATACACACAGCCTCCCTTCTCCCACTGGTACAATGTGACAGATTACAATGCAAAAATCACAGTCTAGGAGGAAAGAAAAAGGTAAAAATCATACAACTTTTATATCTTCAAAAACATGTTCCTGACACAATGACAGATGAAAAGCACATTACACTGCACCTGATTAAAGTAAATAGTGTTTGGTGGTTGTTTTTTGTTTGTTTTTTTCTTTTTTATGAACTGGCTTGTTTTCCCCAGTCAACAGATCTACAGTTTATATATACATATATGGACTAAGTTCTGACAGAAAATTAGTTGGCAAGCAAAACCTATGAGCAATGAATTAGTAAGCACTGGATCTTCATAGTAGCATAAATTCTGCAAGGCACTTGAAAAAACAGACATTTGTGTTGACAAAATGGTGAGATAAATATCCAGACTACTGCAGCATAATTTATAGTTCTCAGGACCAGAACTATAAGATAAAAATGCTGCTCTTTTATGCCACACAAATGAAAATAAAAAGGTTCAAGTGCAACAATCTGATCACCTGCATAAAATAAGGAGCAAGTGTTGAGATACCTTTATACAGATACATCAATAAACAGTACTGAAGTGGAAGATTCCCTTCAGAGAAATATCTGGACTGTATCACATCCTGACTATGCGTGTGTCCAGGAGGCACAACTACCAGTCCTCTTACTTTTCACGACTTTCTACTGCTTCTACAAATCCTTCTAAGAGCATTATTACCAAGAAGCTTGCAGCATACCAACAGCAGTCTTATAAGTCTTGTTAATGACTTCAACAGAAATAAATTCCTCCTCATATGTGAAGTTCCTATTTATAAACCCAAATGCTCATAGGTCTTTTGCCACAGGATTTCATACCAGAGGTTCAAGCTGAGCAGCTTGCCTTTTTTGAGTTTCACATACTCTTCCAAAGCCACAACTACTCAAAATGCAATCCCTTATTCTGCCCCCATGTTGGTCTGTTCAACATGAGTTGTTAATTTTTCTTGTAGCTGCCAGTCTGCACCTACACCTCTGGCAACACTAAAACGGATTTAATTTACACAGGCCTAGTTGAACATTCAATTAAATTTCTCAGGAGTTTTCTACTTATTTGCCATCCCAACAAGACCAAACCTACAGTAATATATAAATTCTTAAGACTTTTATTGTCAAATCACTAATGTACTGATCATGTCTTATTTTCCATTATATAAATTTCTGGTGTGGGCAGGAAAAGTGAAATCAGACTATCTGGCTCACAATTACTTAGGTTACCTTAAAAGACCTTTTCTTAAAATGCACATAGATGCATTATTTTGATATAGGCACTTATCTTCAATCTTGTGTTTTGAATTGAAAAAAAAAATCACAGAATCACAGAATATGCTGAGTTAGAAGGCTAGAGAACTTCTTGATCATTCCTTTAAAAATTTGTTTCTTGATTTTCCAATTCATACATGGTAACAGAATGTTACTGCAGACAGCATCCTCTTGATTCCTAAGATAAGAAGAGTTCATAATCTCTATCATGTGGTAGGTGCACACACCATTAGAGGCAACATATTTTTCTGTTAATATTTTTCCTAGATTCTAGTGGGTTTGCTTAGCAGTTATTGTAGCATTCCTGGCATCTATTTTTCTCTCATGGTATCTGTTCTCAGCTAGCATGCAAATTCCTTTTCAAGACAAAAACATAAAGAGTTAGTACTGAATGAAAACAAGTTCCAAAAGGCAAAGTCAGCCAAAGATGCTAGATTTTAAAGCAGTATGTCCAGAGTCGTATTTTAGTTCTGTTTCAAAGTGAAAAAAAATCCTGCTGGAAGAACTGTGTCTTCAGTTGACAAAAGACAATGCCATACTTCCTTTCTGGATCAGATAAAGTGTGAAAACCCTCAGGAGGAAAGAAGAGGAAAACTCCATGGTAGAAACTAATGTGTTACTATGTCAAGAGTAATGCCAATAAACAAATGTCTAGAAAAACAACAGGAAGGATACTGTACTTGCTGTCACTGGTGCCCATCAGCATCAATATGTTTCTTAAACTACTGAAGAGAGACAGACAAACTAACAGACCTGGTCAAAAGGAGATACATGACACGTGAAGAATAGTTACCAATTACCTGCTCCTTCTTAGCTTTTACAACCCTCCACAAGAACATGGCCAAAGAATGAGTTTTAAGAGTAGCTATCACTGCACAGCTATTCTATTTTCTAGTGCTAAATCAGATTGTCCTTTATTTCCACTAGTTTAAAGTATATTATACTAACAGAAAAAACCTATTTCCAATTAGAGTGGAAGAAAAAAAAAAATCACAATGAAGTCAGTTTTCTCTGCTTCAGGTGTCATGCAGCACCAAGATGCAGCAATAAACTGGGCTAAGTGTCCTTTGCCAGTCAAGAAAATGTTTACTACAATCCTGGTAAACAGAAACTGCACAAGCATTGCAATCTGCACTGCAGTGAGCTGTGGCAACGCCCAATATGAGACAACACTTTAAAAGTCAAAGAAAAATAGAGGCATTTTTTTCAGACTGTGTCCTGTAAAGAGACCAGTGAGCTGTCACAACTACTTATGAATAAGCAGCTCATCTCCTGGCAACAAGCTCAAATCTCATCTTCATTGAACAGGACATACACAATGCTGTTAACTCTTCTGAGATTTTCACCCTTTGAAAACTTAATTTAGATAAGCCTTAAAGCCTTAATTTAGGTTATTTCATCAGTACAGCTAAAAATCCCGTGAAACCAGAGCACACAGTATCGTCTTACTTACTGAAGACCTATATTTCATATATTTAGGTTGGTTGTTGGGGATATCCATTGACACATATAACATAATTTGACTAACGAGTTTTCCTGAACAGAGGAGATGCTGCCTGTCAGATTCCTGGAAAGGATTAGTTTGATTATCTGTTAATAGAGTATCAGACACTTAACATCCCTCGTGCTCTACTTTAAATGAGATTTGAGCCTAGATTTATCCACACAAATGATATTACTATTTTGCCCAGAAAGATATGTCATTTTCATGGTGTTTAAAAAGATGAAAAAGACAGTCATGTAAATGAACGGCTTTATATCCAAAGCTGACAAAAGTAAACAGAGTAAACTATTAATCTTCTTTTTTTATATTGCAAATACCGTAAATAACTTTGTTCAACAAAAATAAAACAATAAGCTACCCTTTTTATTATATTAATAAATCAGCAGTAGACAAGAACACTTTGTCATAATGGTGTAAGTGTCCTCCTGCTGCTATCACACAAGAGACATTTAGAATAATATTCACTTTGTCTTCCTTACTTGACGCTGTTCCTCAAGCACAGCCGTGTACACTGTGCAACAAGCGACTCTCTATCCATCTCTGGGCTTTTGTCATTCCATGCAGTACTGCTAGCAGGAATATTTTATTTCCAACTGCCACTCACACCACAAGTTTTAAAGATTTGTGAAGCTTCACTTCATGAAAAAAAGCAAGTAGTCAATGGACTCTCTCCTCAGACAAATGCTGCTCGTACCAGAGAATGCTTAGTTACTCTAAAGGCAAGATGGGGTCACTCCTGCATACCCTACAAATCTCTTATGGATTGCTAACAAAGGAGTTCTTGGCAGAGAATGTAAGTATCACTTACTTAGCACAATTCTCAGTCACTCTTCCTACGAACCACAACACATTCAAGAACTGGAAACAACCTTCAAATTCTGCTGCAAACAGATGCAGATGAACTTTTCTAGGGAGCAATTCCAAAGCTAAACGTTTGGTTTTGTTACAGACTTTCTAAGATACTAGTCAGAAGAGTTAAATCCAAGTTTTAAGAGATCACTGTGGCATTCCTTTTTCTGGTTCTTCTTGCTTCAGAAAATGTGCTGAATTGTCAGAAGCTTTAAGGATTCTAATCTGAGAGGACCACAGGCACTCAGAGTGCTAATTGCTGAGAAAAGGTAATGTCATACTTCTGATCAATGAAGCACTCCAAATCCAGTAACTATCTTCAGTATTTTTATCCTCAAGTCTATCCACTTTGCAATTACTAATGCCTGAAATGAGTGTGACAACACTCTCTCACTACACTGTAAACCTTCATGCACATAAATGGGACATATGTCCAATACAATTCCACAAAAAAGATCAAGAACACAAAGTTCACCCTGGGTGCTCATACAGACAGGTATCACACACACCTGCCAACTCTCCTTCACAGCACCTATGGGTGATGACTAACTAGCCCTTCCTCTGTGATCACCTCTCTGGCTGAGGTTGCATTTCATGCATTTGCAGAACAGAGCACTACTTCCCAAGCACCCTGGAATGTAGTGACCATCTCAAACATGGAACACAGGAGTGCTGGTAGCTTGATACTAAAGTCAGCACACACACTGCTTTGGTGGAAATCTTAGCTCAAACAACCAGCTTGGCAGATGCATTCTAGAGCCTGTGATACAATTTTTTAAAAAATCATAGAGTAGGGACATCAATACAAGCAATGACTTCTTAAGGATCAGAAAATAAAACAGGCTTACTCACTGAAATGACCATTTAAGAGTTTGTCTGTATAGATGTGGGTTCTATTTACATGTTTTTGTACTATTTCTTCTTCAGTGTTCAGAAAGACAGGGGAAATCCACACATTCAAAGGATCCATCCTAATTTAGATAAAATCTAGGTACCTGAAAGAAAGTCTGCAGTGAAACAAAACAGATCCATGTAACATCATACTCCTCTGACTCTCTTAGTCTCAGTTAATTACATCTCCTCAACCTCCTAATGATGATATGCATTTTGCATCCTGCCTTCTCCTACTTGGAGACATAGCTTCAGCAAGTACCTGCAGATGTTTGCTCCAGGTACTCTTTTTCAGCGTTAGAGGATTTTATTTTCTGCTCTCCATATAAACAGTATCTCACTTAACACATATCCTAACACATATTATGAGAAGACAGAAAATGGGGAACATGCTGGGAACACACAGAGGAAACACCAAAATCCCTAACCCAGGCTGAAACTGCTGGGAGTTTACCAGCTCCCATCAAGTCCCAGAAGGGATCCATAGTCATGATGGCTCGCCTCCATAGCTAGCCACCAGATAGCCATGCAGTGTCACAGACTGGGCTGTAGACATGGGGAAGGGGAGGGCTTGATATATAGAAGGTAGAAGACTCCCTCCCCTCCTGGGGAGATGCTGATAACTCTGTAATTATCAATGGATGAGGCTCTGGTTTTTTTTTGGCTAGCGCTTGCTGTGTAAGAAGTAAGTATGCCAAGCCACCCTGGAAGTACAAACTTTTCTAAAGCAAGAAGTGGTTCCACAGCATGGAGAAGAAATAGTACTCAAGGATTATTAACCTTTAGGGAAGATGTCACAGCATCCAGAGATAGCAGACATGCCTGTGACCGGGATCCCTGTGAAGACATTACTATTCTTGGAGATTTGCTCAAAGAATTGGACTTTATCTATCTATTTTTCAAGAAGCTGGACAGACATTTGGCAGGCAGTCACGTTCATTCTAGCAGTGGGTATCCTCAGTGCTGGAGGCTATTGGGCAGGAGCCATAGAGGAGCAGTGACAGCAATTCATCAAATACAACTGTAAAAAAATTGGATTTTGAACACAGAGCAATAACCTCTGGTACAAGATTGTTCTTTGTCTTATTTGGGCTTTATTGCTCCAATGATCATTCCCTGTGTTTAATTACAGGATGATTCTGCGTGTATACAACACTTGGGCTCTGCAGATGTCTGTCCCTCCCTCCTTGAACAAATTCCCATTTGGAGAGCAGAAAGTTCATTTACAGTGTGTTCACAAACACTTGGAAGTGAAAATACTGCTCATAGCAGGGTTCAGTATCTTCACTGCTGTCTTTTGGATGGATTTCAGAAATAAGGAACAATGGATGCTGCAAGATGCTCTAGGAATCTCCATCTGCCTTTATGAGCTCAAAGAAGTTCACACACCCAATAGGAAGGCTTGAAGCTGATTTCTTCTGCCATTGTCATCTGTGAAGTCTTCCTCATACTGACTGCTCCTTCACTAGCCAGGTCTGGGGACAGCATAGCAGAAATCACAACTCTTGGACCACTTGATGCAGCACACCATAAGAAAATCCAACTTCTGTTGAAAATTCCAGTGTGATATCCTACATCAGGTTGCAACAGACTGTTTACTGTTTTAGTCCTTGAGGATACTGGAACTCCTGGTCTCCTGGTAGCCTACTCTCACAAATTCTACATTCAGACACAATTATCATGGATCTATTTTGTAAATTCTCCTGCAGCTTATCATTGTGGTCTGTTGGCAAGTTCCATTCTTTCGGCATTAACATAGAGAGATCAGCCAACTCATTTCTGCCTTGTGCCATTCATTCTTACTGCTTGCCTGCTTGCTGCTCTTTCACACAAGGAGTTGAAAGCTTTGTGGACACACAGTGATTTTACAAAATAGTGCTCCTAACCTCCCTCAGAAATCAGTATCAGCTACCCTGATCCCCAAAAAAAAACCCAGATGCACAGATGTGACTGAAAGAAGTGGAAGAACATATAATCAATCATATACCAAATAAAGATCCATTAGATCACTTGTGTTGAAAAAAAGAATTTACCAATACCAACATCCATATAGAAGAGAAAAACCCCATGTTACCCAGAGAAAAACCAAGCACCAAACATGACTGATCTTGAATAAAATCTTGAACTGTAGAACTAGATAGACACCAAAGGAGATCAAAGAATTCCAGAGGCACATCCTCAGAAACCAGCCAAGCACTATGGGTTCATTTCCAGACAACCTCCCTGGAAAATGACTTTAGAAGACTGTATGAACAGATAGATCCAATCTAATAAGAATACAAATTGCAATAGCATTCTCTTTTTTTGTGTGAAATACAAGTAGCTTTATCTTGCTCTAATCTCCTTGTATACATGATACTCTTTCATTAAGCATTTCTATCCTGATGCTGTTACATACAATAGAGTGATATCAAGATATTTTATTTCATTAGTGCTGGATACTAAGTTAAAGAAAATCATAAAGAACACAAAACATTCTTATATTGTAAGTCTAGGGAATTAACTTGGAATAAACAAAGAAGCCTACTGTTCTGGGGAAAAAGCTAAACAGTGCCTTGCCAGGCATCCCTGAAAACTATAAAAAACCACATGGATTCATAACTAAAGACAAAAATTGTATTTGTGCCAGTACGATGCACTAAAGAAAGAAAATCCCTTAATGCAGCCACATTTAAAAAGTTGGGTTTTTTTGTTGTTTTGTTTTGGGATTTTATTGATGGTTTTTGTTTGTTAGTTTTTTAAATCATGTAAGGCTGGTTTTCATCCTAAGCTGCCATATTCAACGTTTACTCCAAACTAGGCATATGGAAAATTTAATTTCTACTTATTTCTGTTACATTATCAGCTGTATCATAGTGTTGTCCCTCACCCCCAACCCACAAGCATAATGAAGACTGTACGTAGTTCTTACAGAAATTAAAGGATTGTTGCAGGGATTACTGAGAAACAGTCTGGTTCAATTTAGATAAGAAGTCATATATTTTACCATCAATATGTTATTTTGGACTATTAACTCTATTTGACAGATGCAAAAGAGGAAGCACAGTGGTTCCTCTGAACTCAGAAGGTGGGAAGCTTGCAGTTCACACACTTTAACTACAATCCTGTTTGATCAAAATGTAAAATACAAACATGTTATCCATTCTATCACAACCTGGGGTAGAAAATAGGAGTTCCTAGTTTTTACAGTATGTCTCCCAGTCACTCACAATTCTACTAAGCAACTCTCATAAACCCTATACCCCAAAAATATTTAATTAGTGGCTCCTTATTAAATATAGACACAATTTTGCATTTCTTATTTAGGTATTTAGGTACTTAAGAGATTATACCTATTAGCATACAATTTAATAAAGAATAACAATGAGTGAACACTTTGCACTGGTTGCTTACTGGAACTGGGAAGAAACCTCTGGCATACAGCAAAATACAAGAGAGTCTGCCTGGAGAGGATGAACTCTATTGTCAAGGTCTTTTCCAACCTAGATGATTCTATTATTTTATGACACACAGCACTTCCAGGAGAGACCATGTTTTTTTCCTTCATTTTTTATTGAGCCTCTCTCTGTTGCACAGAATTGGTCAGGTAGGAAGGGACCACAGGGGATCATCTGGTCCAACCTCCTCTTTCTTTCATTCGTATTATTTCAAAAGAAATACACTGAACCCCCCAGTTATACTGAGGATTCTAATACCATTTGCAGCTCTGGGGTCCCAACAAAAGAAGAATGTGGCCCTGCTGGAGCAGGTCCAGAAGATGGTCACAAAAATAATCCGAGGGCTGATGCACATCTCCTTTGAAGGCAGGCTAAGAGAGCTGAGGTTGTTCAGCATGAGAAGGCTCCAGAGGGACCTTCTAGCACCTTCCATAACCTGAAGGGGGCCTGGCTTCCAAGAAAGATGAAGAGGACTTTCTACTATGGCCTCTAATGCCAGGAGAAGGAACAACTGTTTTAAAACTGAAAGAGGGTAGTTTTACAGTGGATATTATCACAAAACTGAACACATTGGAAGACATTCCTAAAGATCATCTAGTTCCAACCCCTGCCATGGGAAGGGACACCTTCTACCACATCAGGCTGCTCAAAGCCCTCTTAGGGCCCTATTAGGAAGGCATTTGTTACAATGAGGGTAATGAGGTTGTACTGCCCAGGGAAGCTGTGGACACACCTTCCCTGGCAGCGTTCAAGGCCAGGTCAGAGAGGGCTCTGAGGAATGTGTCTGTTGAAAGCTGTCCCTGCCTACAGCAAGGGGGTTGTACTAGATGATCTTAAAAGGTCCTTTCCAACCCAAACCATTCTATGATTCTATATTCCATGATTTTAGCATATATTCATGATATAGTTCAATAATGTACCCTGGAGAAAAGTCATTGCCTCAAAGAATCTCAAAATTGATGACAGATTGAGACCTCATTTCTCTGTGGGAACTGAGACAAAGAAGGAACACTTTTATCTGGTACCATACACCTAGCCAGACACCTGATGGCCTGTCCACAATCAGCCAGGAAAAACATACTGTGCAGAGGATTTAAACAAGGGCCCCCAGACTGCAGATCTACAACCTCTGCCATCAGAGAGGTATCAGTTTTGCTTCAACTTCAGAAAACTGAAGCAGAATGCATGGGCAAATTTTCCACTGTGTTAAGGTTTGCAGTTGTATCTTGATTATCTTCCATTCAAATGGCATGCTGAGAGGGAAAAATGGAGAAAGATGGTGATCCTTCACACATCAAGAGAACAGCCTGTTAGACGGAAACAATTTTGTCTCCCTACTTTAGCAGACAGGTACAGGGAGGCAAGACAACCATGACATTTGCACCAAACTGCATCCTTCTCAAGCTTTAGCTTTACATGCTCATCACTCATGAAAGCCCACCAGAAATTCCCACATGTGAAAGGCTGAGCTGTTAAAAAATTTACACATGTCATGTTTCACAAAGGAAGGCCTGTGACTCAGCACTGGACAGGACAAGCCCTACAGCATTTTCAGCCAAGCTGTCAGCTGCTAAAAACAGCAACTTTATTTTTGGTTGTATGGGAGATATATTTCATTATTCACCCATTCACTGCAGTGAGTAAGAGGGAATCCTTACTGATGAAAGGACAGCAATACTCACAATCTTAGCAAAAAAGGCTTAAAATTCTACCATTACCTATAATCAGCATTATTAAAACCATGATCTCAGTTGATCCTCCTCTAAGTAATAGCAGTAACGTGACAGTTTAAATACAGCATGGAAGCCACAAAGTCATGCCACTAGACATACTAAATAAATTGTAAATCTAACATATTTTCAATAAAAGCATTGAAAAGGACTATTTAATCTAAATTAATTATCTGCTGTACTTGAAAACTATGGTCAATAGCTACCATTATGAATCAATCAGATAGAATCCTGTCAAGCACAGTTACTCTCTCCCTATAAAGGGCATTGTAGATACACCAAGAGGACTTTAAAATTCTCCAGATGCGGCCATTTACAAATGATTAAAGTTCCACAGCTGATGTTGAGTCTTGGACACTGTTTTATGGTTGTCCCTACAGCACCTTTATCAACACTAAGTGGCAGGAGTCCAAATGAAGTAAGAGCAGCTTTACTAACTATCACCAAACAGCAGTAACTCCTGTTGCAGACCTAAGCAGAATTTGTATTTCTTTAAAGGAGAAAAACAGAATTAATTCAAAGCAGCAGTTCACTGTACTGGACTTTACTATAAATACATCAAACAAGACATGCAAAAGTATGAAAAATCAGTATGAAAACCTTCTAAAACCAATCTAGCAACAGCCTTGCAGAAGTAGAGGCTTGGAGGTAGGAAGATGGTGACTGGAATATCAACAAGGTGTGGTAAGTGAATATGATCAAGCAAATGATGGCTTGATGAACAGAGAAAGGACACCTACCAGGAGACAGAGACTGCCTAAAGGTGTAAGCCCATGTGCATGTTCACAACCTGATCAGGTAAAACACCCAAAAGGCTGGAAACAGGCTTGTCTGTCTTAGCAATGCTACAAACTGCTCCGCACATGTCTGAATGAAGTAAATAAAGAAATCAAGCATGTCCCAATCCTGAGCTAAGGAATACGTTCCCTTTTTGGGGGAGAGAGAGGACCAGATTGGAAATCACATCTCAAGCAACCTGTTTCCAACTCCAAGGAGTTCCCAGATGCAGGTGTCTCTCCTGGGCTCAGTTGCTGAAGAGCCTCAAAATCCCTTGCTTGTCATATCCACAACGACAAATTGCAGAGAAAACCCATCCAACTTGGCAAATGAAGCAGTGTCTCAGATACCCAAAGCAATCCTAGCTGCCACACTATTTTGAAAGAAATGCAGTCTGAGCACTTTTTTTAGCAGTTCTTTAGGAAAATAAAGATGATACATATGGACATTTGACGGGAATCCTGTATCACAAGCCATGAAGCATTTGAAGTCTGTTGGAGAGAATGATGCTATAAAAATCTTAAAAACAAAAGACTCAGCCCAGCCAACATTTAGGAAAGAAAGGGTGTTTTCTAAGAAGGAAAGAAATTAAAGCTATTTAAGCAAAGGGGCTTGTTCTGACTCTACCAAAAGGTTAGAAGCAAATTTAAGAAGGAATACTCTGCTTTACAAATGCAGGCAAAGCATATGTTTTGGCAGTGCTTGGCTGCACCCATCTGCATACTGGGGCAAAAAAAGTTCTTTTTAAGGGACTTGTGCACAAGTGCAGTATCACTATATACAAATAATCCAGCTATGAATGTGTAATCCTAGCTTTTTCTCTGAGGTTTTTCATATTCACAATGGATACCTCCAAGGAGCATGGTCCAGTTTGAAGAAGGTAAAGGAGGAGCACTGGATGAAAAATAAACCACCCATTTCTTCCAAGATGTACACAGAATTTTTGCTTTGCCACTGAGCTCTTCTTCCTAAGAGAAGACCCTCATAAAGGAGAAAATTCACAGATAAAGAGACAATAAATTATGAGTTTTCTCTTGGTTACTTTTAGGGCTGCAGTCTTAAAATCCCTGAGAACTTGTAGGTACGTATGTGGTGCTTCCCTAAACAAAGGCAGAAATTACCTAAGAACACCTGAAAGCCATGAAATATGTCTGGTAGTGGGCTACAGATGGCTCATGAAAAATAAAGGTCAAAACCAAAGAATCAAAGACACAGGCAATAGGTTAAATTAATGCAGTTCCTAAGATATGAGAAGAGCTGGGGGTCAAGCTCTAGTCTTGTTAAAATATATGAAGTAAGAGGTCACAGCACTGTGACTGCTGGACTAAGGAAGTCCATTGTTGCAAGTCTTTGGGGACGTGCATCCTGTCAATCCAAGCATGTCTCTACATCTTTTTTAACAGAAGTTTCAGAAGCTGTATAAAATTGGCTTGCTATTTTTCAGTTTGTCACCGACAAAATGGTAAGAAGATTGAGTAGCACTTTGATGAAGCAAACCTTCATCCTTGCAGGACAAGTGACAAAGCTATTATTTCTACCTTCATGGAGCTACAGAATATCAAAACAAGTTATTGTTGGCATGAAAAGGTTGACATTTAACTTGACATTTCAAGCTGATGCTTATTTGAGTGGATATCTTCGGAAAATATCTCGATAAAAGAAGCATTTCAGAACTGTAACCAAGTGTCCTAAATGCCAAGAAACCTACTCAGAAACAAACTTTAAAGATTCCATACTCTAAGAATTTGGTTATTTTGGACAACTGACTGCTGTGAAATTAGTTTGCAAGCTACTGAGAAATCAAGATTCTACAAAAGTCTCCATATGCCACATTTGCTAGAATACAATGAATTTCAGACATCTTCCAATCTCCTTACCTCTTGTCCTGAAAGGTAGTATGCTGCTAGAAGACCGCCAATGAAGCGAATATTGACCTCAAAAACAGACACTTCGGAATTCTAGAACAGAAAGAAAGCATTAATAAATAATTAACCAACTTCTTAATGAAGAAAGAAAAAAAAATTGTCAAGGCAGAAGAAAGTACATATCCTAAGGCAATCCACATGCAAGGGTCTGTACTGTTGCAGTCTCTAGATCCAAACTGAAATTCTCATGCACATCTTTGTGACACCAAATGACAACTCTAGTTACAGCTTCAACCGATTTTAATAAAATCAAATTAGTTTTTCTCCTGCCCTCTAACCATTTTATCACCACAAAGTACAATTACAGTAATTTGGGCTGGTGGAAAAGAAGGCAAGGACTACACATTTCTGTAATTCAGCATCTTCTCTCTTATGCTTCAGCATAGCACCAAACCTTCTATTTTTAAAAGATAAAGCAAAATAATAATTAGAGAATTCCCATAATGCACTTTTTTAACCTAAATTACTAAACTCAAATTCAGAGCTCTATTTTAACATAATCTTTGTCTTGGAGTAGCCTTTCTGTTATGACAAGTAGTACTGCAGGACCACTTAGAAATTCAAGAGAATAAACGATTTTATTGCCTTCTTCCACATTATTATCCTTAGGTTAAATTCAACAGTATCTTTTGACTCATTTAACCCACAAAAAATTAAGAGGAATCAGATAGTTTTAGCAACTGACTCCCTCTGTGCCCCATTCAGCTAATTTTACACATACACTCCATCTGTCTCCCCCATAAACTTCTCTTCAACCCATTAGACACAGAAATGTAGTTTTATTAAGAGATTTTGAGATAGGCAAGACTTTTCCTTTTATCCAGAAAAGTCACTACAATGTGCACTGAACAAGCTGACTCACCAATCTGCACACAGCTGAAATGACATTTAAAGGTACGTCTTTCCTTTTGTGCTATTCCTCTGGTACCTGCAGTGCTTGGATCAAAACTAAATTCATTTTGCACATATTACATATTTCAAAAAGATTATGTAAATAATAATTTATTCAAATAGCACTGATTAAAACTTGGAAGTTTGAAATACTCCAAAATGTTTTTAGTAAAAGGTTTTCCCTTTTCACATAGAGGTGATACAAGAAAAATAACACCAATGCAGCATGATTCCACTTAATACCTATTAAAGTCATGAATCACACATGCAGTGGGACAGTGTAAAGTGAAACCAATGATTTCCATTTCCCAGTAGAAAAATCCAAGAGGATCAAATATATGTATTTATTTATAAACTCCAAACTATGTAAGGAAGTTATTCAAATTTGGTGTATACACAAGACAACTCATTAACCTTCAGAAATGGTTTTTGATACATAGGAAGATGTAACTGAACCCCAGAGGGTCATGTAAATTTCTTCCATCCAAATCCTAGATTAATACTGCAAATTTATATTGAAATTGCCTTAGATCAGACAAAAGTTATGGAAGCAATTTAGTTCATCCTCATAATGGTATCATTATCTCTACACTGTCTCTGATATATTTAGGATCTTCAGTTTTAGACTGAATAATTATCTAGCACTAACTGAAAAAGCAGAGTAAAATTTCTTTGATGTTTGCCAGACAGTCAAGGTATAAATCAAAAGGAAAAAGCCCAAACAAATAATTTTTGAAAAGTAGGTTAAAATAAAGAAACAACAGTAAGCATTTGCTGAATTTGGAGTATACAACTATATTTCATTAGGTGCATTTACTGAATGAAAAATTATTTGTGGAACCATAGGGCAAATCCAAGGACTGAAATACAAATTCCATCACAGAGTCTGTGACAGTCCCAAAATTAGTACAAAGAACACTAATCAATAAGACTAAAATAGAGCCATTTCTTCCACTTAATGCTTCTCAAGAATGTCAGATACTGTATGACCAACTGGGAAATTCTTGTGATAGATGAAGAGCCTGTAGGAAAACAGACGAATTCAAGTGGCATATTTTGTGCTAAAACTCTTAAGAAATGGAAGGAGAGATTGTATTCTTAAGTAATTTACACACTGTAGTTTTGGGGAAAATTGTCTTTCATAGCTCAGTTATTTGCAACGACTATCAGCCCATAAAACCTCATCTTTCTGTCTTCATTTCTGAGACCTGGTTGTTTCTGATAAAACACTTCCTCTTACTTCCATTATCCAGTTATATATAATTTGTACTTTGAAAATACAATATATAGGTGTATCTCTACTTAAAATCATAACTGTGAGAAGGTCATGGCATTCTTTTTCTAAAACAAAGTTAGATACACCGAGAATGTCACATCTGTTACAAGTTTACATCTAACACTTTGATCCGTAATTTTTATTAAGTTTCACCGGAAAGACCTCTTCCAAGATGAACACCTTGAAAAGAACTACAGAAATATTTAGGGTAGGCTCTACTCACCACACTGAAATCAAGATTTTTGTCAATCCATTCTTGTCCTTCTCTGAATTCATCGTGAAGGCCCATGATATAAAGAGTATCCAATGCATCTACTATGGTAGCACCCATTTGTGAGCTTCCTACATGCAAAAAAGAAGGGTTTCTATTACAAGTGACTATTTCACTACTTTTCTTAAACATCACAGACATGAGAAAATAACCCAAGCAGTAGCAAAGCAAAGTTACTACAAAGACGTCAGCAAAAAGAATTATCAAAAAGAGCAAGGAATTATCAGGTACATAAGAGAATTCCCACTTCTCTTTCAAAGTATCAATCCTCCGGCACAGTTTGGCTTCTGGGGAGAAAAGAATACTAAAGACAGAAAAAAAGAGCCCTTCTCATCTGCTTTCCCAACTTGAACTTGAGCAACTGTACTTTGACACCAAAAAAAAAAACCACAAAAAACCAAAGGACAAAAAGATATTCAGCTTCAAAAAGCTACTAGGAATTCTAGGACAGAAGCATTAGGGGAGGGGAAAAAAAAAGCATATGTAAGGTAAAGCAATCAGCACTTGCAGTAATGCCTTGCATTTGCCAACATTTACTTCTGAAATATTCAAAGTTTGGCAATTACTGACGCTAGCTAATGATTAAAAAGCACGGCCTGATGAGCAGGGAAGCGCTGGCCGGGCGTGACTGCCAGAGCCACAGTCCCAAGATGTTCTCCTGGGCGTCTGCAGGGATGCGCTAGGAGCGCTAATGGATTTCTCAACTGTCACCACTTCAAGTGGAGCATTGAAAGCCAAATAAAAATCAATGGTGCTTTAAGCTAAAATGCCATTCACTTGAAACAGCAGCAATTTAGAGCTGATTGATGAGTGACTCATCGGTCTGTGCAAGGGATGAGGAGATGGTGAGCCATGGCCCATGAGAGCCCTGATCTCCCTAGGCCATCCCAACCAAACCTGCTGCCCTCAGTAGGCACAGGTCTTGGTTTCTAGAGGAAACCAAAATCATCCTGAGTTATCTGTTTTCATGAAGTGTTTAAAACTTCCTGTGCACCAACAAAGTAGCCAAATTTCACTGTTCATACCTGTAATCTATAAACCAGTGCACTCTGGTTTATAAAACTCTGGTAAACTCTGATTTGCAATTAATTATGCTAGTGAAAAGTCCATTTTAGGGTTCTTTTAATGTGCTTTCCACCCATAATGGGAATCTCTACAGCAGTGTTCCTGCTTGGTAGTTTTTATTCATCCATTTCTGACTTTCACATGGTTAGAGCTATATTTTTTCCCCTCAAACATAACAGTAATTGAATGAAGCCATCATCCCCACTGTGTTTCTTTCACACATCTAAATGACTGAGAAAGCTCGATTCCATTTTCAGGGACTTCTTTCTCCAGATAATAAAAATTAAACACAACAGTATCCATGACAAAGTAACAACCAACTAATTTTTAAAGAATAGCCATGCATTGCTTCTAAATAATTTCAATTAGATTTGGAAAGCCTGAAGTTGGCAGTGTTTGTTAAGAAAATTCAAGTACAGATTGGGACATGCTACCTTTTGCAAGATTAATTAAAAGACAAATCCTTTGACAAATTGTCCACCAGCCATACCTATAACTCTCAGAAAATGAATTCACTGGGGTGCTTAAGTATTGTAAGGTTTAACATCTTCAGCCAAATGACAAATTCCACTGCTTATGCTAAAGTGGAGGTTGCTTTGAGCAGAGCCACAAGCACTGCACTTAACTTAGCACCTTCTGAAAAGCATAATGTGACAGTTATCTAATTTATCACTTCAAAAATATGCAAATAAGACCATGACACAAGGACTACCTACAGTACCAGCTGACAAAGTGGGTTTTTTTTACATGAAGTTGGAATGTGTTATACAGCTTCCACAACACACTCAAAGTAATTTCTGTTCTTTTATTTAAATCACATAGATAAAATTTTCAAATACACACAGTGTTTGAACTAATCGGAATACGTAAGTCTTGGGAAATCCTGGAAGTTCCTCTTGCAATAGTTTCAAAAAGCAAAAACTTTCCAACTAAACACAGTGGTAATCAGATCAGTAAGCTCTTGTATTCTTCAGCTTGCGAGGGATGCAGAAAACACATTGCATGGAAATGGCCTGGTGTGTCATTGTCCACCACCCTAACTCCTCACACCTACTCTAAAGAACTTCAGATCTTCAAAGATCTCTCCAAAGATCTTCAGAACTTCACAGTACAATCTTCCAGAGTTTTCTAGATCTCAGAACTACATTCCAGTGTCAACAATATGGGAGAGCAGTATGTTGGGGACAAGAGTATCTACTTGCCAGACGTCAAGAAAGTATCTTCAAAACCACAAATTTAAACAACCTTTTTCACAGAATTCTCTTTGCACAGAGCCACAAAAGAAGGGCCATGGAAATTAAAAAGCACATAACATTTGCCATCTAACAAATTCAATAGATGAATTCAGAGAGAACAGAACAGAGCTCTCTCCGGAGCTGATCAAAGGTGTTCAATGTTTCCCCAGAGCATCCCAAAATGACTGGAAAAATATGACTTTGCCAAATACAGACAAGAAGTTTGCTTTCACTATCACTGTGGTAAAAGTGAGCCCTCAACCCCATATACAGAGATCTCACCTAAACCAGTAGGTCCCTAAAAGGGATTGCCTACAACCCACTTCTACAGATCCTTTGGTGCAGTTTGCAGCCACAGAAAGAAGTGCAGCCCAATAAAACTGGCTTATTCAGCACTTCTTGTCCCTAAGAGTCAATTCAAGGCATAGGCACACTTTGAGATTTTTGTCTGGGCCATATCCTAATACATTGTTCAAGCCCTCATTCCAGCTGCCTTTACACTCCTTTCTTTCACCTTTTATGTTTATCTTTTCTAGAACCATTAATGTCCAACAAAACATTACTGAGAAAAGCTTCTTCTATTCTCATATCCCTCTTCCCTAAGCAGTGATGGGCACCTGTTTCTGAGGCACAAATCAGTGTGGTTATAGTTTCTAGACTCCATGTGACAGCTCAACTCTTTTTTATCCCAATCTCCTAAGGATAGCATATACATCCCAACCTATAATAAATTATTAGTTTTTCTTTTTTCATATAAGCAGACTATTTCAACCAAACTTGAGTTATTTTTCTTTTTTCTACACATGAGTACTTCTTCCTTGAGGAAGACTCAAAGAACAATCTTTGCATTTTCAAATCCTTTTGTCTGAAAATGTTTCCAAAAGGTCAAGAGATGACAAGTCAAAATTTTGCAACAGACTGTCTGCTCAGTCTTCTTCCTTTAGTGTCAATCAGGCAGCAGGAAGCAAGCTAATTCCTTCCTCATGGGCATTGAGGTGGAAAAGTCCAAAATGCAGAATTCACACTCAGAACTTGCGTGTCTACAAGAATACAGGGGAGAACTGAACATAAGGCAACAGTGAGGACAATACACATTTAACACCTTGGCTGCTCCATACCTGTAAAACAGGTAAAACTTAAAACTATTTGTGAGCTACATGATGCTTGGTAAAATTAGCTCTCAGCTTCTTTCTTCAAGGACTGTGTAGGAAGGATGTCATTCTTAATTTGTTCTTAAGTAAGAGCTTCCACTGAATTCTTCAGTATTTACAGCTTGACCAAAACAAGCAGCGACATTCTTCATCTTAAAATGTACTGCACTTCCAGCAAGGCATTTACTGAAAACTGAAGAAGGAAGAAACAGCAAGTATTCCAATCACTAGCCTGCACTAGAGTCAGTGTGCTGCTATAGGTAAAGCAGAAATGGACAGGCAGTGGTGCTTCCCCCTACTGATGCTGATAGAAACCATTCATCCAAAGTCACAAAGTGAAATCATTTTCCATTCATAATAGAATGATTTCTTTTTTTTCTTTCACAGCCATGCCAAGATCCATAAATTTTGGATCAAAAGGACAAGGGGATAACCTTCCTGAAATAAAACTGCAGAAGGTATCATTTGAAGTGCCATAAAATAACCCTAAATGATGAGATAACAGTTTATAGTATACACTTCTTGCTACCACCTCAAGCAGTCTATTATTTCTCCACATATAGAGGGAGCAGATGTCTCATTGTGGTGAAAAAAGCCTATAAAACAATTAAACTACACTAGAAAATAACACTTCTGCTAGCTGAAGGCACTCCTCCCAGGGTCTGCCTCTGTTCAATACAAAGGCTCAGCTAGTCATATCGCAGAAGATAATAACCGATTCCAAAAAGGCTCCATTTTAAAAATGTCAGATTAGGAAGCTTCTTCTCCATATAATTATAGTTCTAGTTGATTGAGCTCCAAATTTAATGAAGTTTGCCTAATGAATGCAATGCCCATTCTTCTAAATAAAACAGAACATCCATCATGAGCTAATGGAAAGAATTTAGCAGTGAAATAGCTGAACTACTAAGAAAACCATGCACATTCTCATTAAGCAAAAGGACTATTATTCCAAAGGACTGGAAAATGATAATTCAAATTTGTAGTTAGATAGACTTCAGTTTCTTGAGATAAGTCAAATAATTCCTTCACTTGATACCACATAAACTACAGTCTGAAATTTCTAGCAAATAATATGACTAAGTGTAAATATCAGGGCCTCTAAAAGAAAAATGGTCTTCTTATCTAAAATTCTTTCAGTATGCCAAAGCACTAGATGAAGAACTAGCTCATTAGTACCATTTGAAAGTCCCACAAGAGACTATCAAAGTACAAGGGAGACAGATCGCTGTCAAGTGTTCCACAACAAAATGAATATGAAGAAAATAAATAGCCCATTTTCATTATACCATAAGAAAAAGTGTAGAGATTTAGAACGTCTGATATCAGCTGTATCAGCTTAGGGTTGCTTTGTGTATTTATTATGTGGAAGCAGAAGAGACTATAAGCAGTGAGGTACTAGAGAAAATATATTAATAGATCAACTATGCGTAGATCAATTGTGAACAGAAAAGATTAAGATATGAGACACAGACAAGTTAAATAAGGAACAAGATGACAAAACTCTGCACCAACAAACTGAAGTCATGCACTAAGCTGAAAGTCAATCAACAAATAGATGCTTCACAGAAACTCTGAATATTTAACATCTCACCCGTACCTTCTCCTTACTTCAACATGTATACACCACACAGAAATATCATTATCTCTCCTGAAAAACAATTCCATAGGGGCTTTCATGGGCCCAAGTGGAGGGCTGAGCAGGGATACTGAGTCTGCATGGCAGCAAGGTAATTTTCTTCACAGCAGCTTGTATGGTGCCGTGGGGTTTGGATGTGTGACTAAACCAGTGTTGGAAACACACCAGAATTTTGACTATTGCTGAGCAATGCTTGCACAGCATCAAGGCTTTCTCTTTCCTGCCCCCCTGCATCCCCACAGTGAATAAGCCAGGGGACGGCATAAGGTTGGAGAGAGAATTTCCTTCTTACCCTTTCCCCCTCTGCCTGTGCTTCAACACCTGAGTACAAGTGTGTGAGTGTCTTACAACACACTTGGCATTTACCCAGAGACTTGCGAGAGGAGTAACAAATTTGAAGGAAACTCAGCCTACTCAAATGGATCTCTCATCACCAAAATGTACGCTGCTGCTACAAACTCAAGGAAACCAGCCTAAGTGGAAAGCTACTGAGGCCGCTCTACTTCCAAAGAAGTCACATAAATACAAAGAAGTAATATAAATAGGCCTAATAAATGCATGTAACCATTCCTACTCTTCTATCTCAAGCAGTAACTGAGAAGGAAGCATTTTATTTTTCCTCAAAAAAGACAGCAGATGACACGCCCAAAAGCAGGATGCTCATCAGTCCATTTACAATCAAGGTAGGGTTTTCATATTTCCTAAACCAGTGACAAAATCACATGGGAATAAATAACAGTAATAAAGACTCTTATTCTCCTTGGCAAGGATAGCCTGCAGACATCAGCAGCAGCTATATTTTGAAGAAAGCTAAGGGAAATTGCAACACTGAGGAAAAACAAGAAGTTAGATATACTAAAAGCATTTGGGCAATTACTGAAGACAATTGTCTCTATACCACACAAAGAGCAAGTATCTCTGTGTTAAGACATCCCTGCAATCAAAATAAATTATTTTATACTCTAGAAAGCAGACTTTTCTTCCTAAGCAATAAAAAGCTGGAATCCATAGTTAGTTATGTGCAAAGACTAGAGATCTAGATGCAAGAAAATAGCTTTCACTCTCAAAATAGCTTCCCATGGCCAATGGGATGGTCATATTGATTGACAGAATCGTAAGATAGAAACAGAAATAGTGCCAGAAATACTATTAGTCTCAGCCTGTCTCATATCCGATTTTTTTTTTTTGCGGGGCTCTGGATAGACACACTTAGTGGAAGCTGAACCTACTCCTACTGGTGCAGAACATGCTTGATTGGTGGTGAAGCTACTTGGGGATGGAGGCAGGATCAGCTTGCAAAAGGAATGTAGGAGGACCAAAGCCTCAAGGGCTAATTTACCGTAATTTCTAAGATAAATTTCTACTAAAGCAGGTGACCTCAGCTTCAGACTGGTCCAGCACTACCGACAGAGCAACCCAACCACTGGGGTGTACACAAGCATAAAGCAGATCCTCCCTTTTCCACCACAGTGGGTCCAGAAACAAAAGAGGAGATGTAAAGCCTCCCCCAAGGAGAAATATATACTCTCTCAACACTCTGAAGTGTTACACTCTGAAGGTAAAAGTTTAGTTATTTTTCACATAGGCAGTTATTTTAATTCCCAGCAACTGAGCAAAAATGCTTCCTTGATAAACTCAGCCTGACATTCAATACAGAGTTATTACAATCCTAAGGAAAATAAATATTCTTGTTATTGTTATTCCTGTCTGCCTAGATTCATAATGGCTGAAAAATACATACTGGGCAAGACTGCACTATATATTAGAAAATATACCAATTTCTAGTCCAAAAGATTTAAATAATTCAAGTTTTTAGATTGTAGCAACAGAAATTCTTGATGTGACAGACAATTAGAGACATGGTATGAAAATATGTAACATGAAAATTAAAAGCAAACAATTATCAACAATTTTCTGTATCTCTAATGAGAGTCTGGCAATAAAGCTGCCACTACTGAAGCATACCACTTGCAAAATATCTTAATGACTCATGAGGAACAAGATAACGTTTAAGAAAATTAATTAAACTTTTGAACAAGAGAGTTTAATTTCACTGAGAAAACAAGTGCTTAAAATTAGTCAATGAAACTATACATTTCATACAAAACTGCAGTGTATGATTTCAGCTCAGTCATAAAATGCACTGAATAAGCCTGTAAGTATCCATGAAGAAACCAATTGCCTTTAACATTTTAGACTAATTAAAAAATCAGAACAAAAAAATAAGCATGTTGATTGCTTAGTTCTGTTAAATTGCTGATAATAGACAACATGAAAAGGAGGTCTTAATGTTTTGTACCAGACAATAGAGTACTTTAGCATACAAATAACATTAAATTATCAATTTTAATGCTTTCCTTAATTTCATAGCTGAGGAAGTCATGGGAGTAGAACACTGAATTGTACACTAGACTTTGAACCTATTAAAAACTGGACCTGCTGGTATTTGTTAATAATCAACAAACTGCTGCCTGAATACCCATGCTCTTAAGACCTGAATTTTAAAACTTTGTCTAACAATCTACACTGCAATAAACCTTCCTCTTGGCTGCTCTTCACTTGATTGCTTTACTTTGCTCCCTAAATCTTACATGGCCCTTCAAATTATTTCAAAATTCATGCAAGCAAGAGCTGAATGCAGTCCCCCTAGTACAAAGACTGAATATCCTCAGACTATTTCAAATTTCTACATTTCTATCCAATTTCCTCCATATTTTTTGTTCTCTTATTTTTGAACACAAAGACCAACCTCTATTACTGTACACAGGACGAAGACTGTGCGCAGACCATAGTAAAATTAGTGCTGGAACTATGATCTGAGTTAGTGGAAGGTTAAGACCTGGTGATAACTGAAAGACACGATGTCAGGAGAGAAAGGTGAGGATGAATTTCAGAGCAGGAAAAAGACCTGGTGATAACTGAAAGACACGATGTCAGGAGAGAAAGGTTAGGATGAATTTCAGAGTAGGAAAGGAAAGAGGTAAAGAAGATGGTATTGAGTACAAAGGAGGCCATGGAAGCATGTCAGAAAGAAAGCAAGAATAACATATGGAAAGTGAATGGTGACAGCAAATCTGCTGTATACACAAAGCAGTCAATCAAAACTAATCAAAAATATAGATCTGAAGTAAGCCCATTTCAAGAAAACAGGAAGTGGAAGACTGAAGGGAAAAGTACCTGTGAATGATGGCCTGGAAGTATGAAGAGCCTAAACACTAGCAGCAATCAGTTAAACACCACGGCAAGCAAAGCAAGATTAATATTTGAGAGTAAATAAGAGAACAAGATGTTATCTGGACTTGAGTATAGTTGTGTGACTTTATATAAAGCAAGCTAAGTACAGGTCTTCCAAGACAAGATACAATCTCTCACAGATAATTGTAAGCTAAATTACTTTGTCAGCTAGGCAGTAGTAAAAGGCATATCAAAAAAAACCCACCTAAGAGTCATCATGGCACACAAGCTTTTCTATCTTTATATCTGGGCCACTTCTATACACTTTGGTCCAAACCACATTCCAAATTTTCTTTGGGACAGCATAAGAGGAGCAGATTTTCAGTGGGATAGCCATAGAACTTCACCAGATGGGTGCAAAACTTGAGTGAACCGTAGCAGTGTATCAGGTACAAGCACAGTGCTCCACTCACGTGGTTTAACTGTTCCTGAATTCCAGCTGCGTGGTACATCTGCTGGCTTCAGATGACAGCAAAGCACACCCACACCTGACTCCCTCACCGTACACATGCCCATGGACTTGTCCTCAGCAGATTTAGTTTTTGAGCTCAGATTGCTAATTTTTACTCAGCTGTCATGCCTGTTCATATTTTAACACTGTCCATAACAAGACTGCATAGCCTTATCTTCATTTCCATATTATACCCTCTGCTCTCAATTGCAAAGGATAAGAAAAAAGTTTAAATTCATGAATAGCATTCCCACAACCTAAATGATTCACAAATCAAAATAAACATTAAGTCCAAAGATTTTCAACAGGAAACATTTTTTTTTCCTCAGAGCAAACCATCTGGTTTATACAAGAAGAATAGGAGAGAATGCTATTGGGAAGAATCAAAATTCTGAGCCTCAGCCCTGAACTCTAGCATGACTTAATTTTTTTCATTGCCATTTCATGCAGATGTTTACCTCACTATTCTACAAGGCAGGTTGCAGAAATGAGGTGTGTTTATCTAATTTCACTTTGCATTTGTGCATCTTTTGTTCGTTTTATGGGATTTTTCTGGTTAAAGCAGAATTTTCAATCTTCTGAATAGGATTTAACATAATTGCTTCAGACACTTTAAAAAGTCACTGAGTACAACTGCCCTAATTATGTTGTACATGAACTAATACAAACTGTGTGAGAAGAATTTAGTAGGAATATTGCGTTATCAAAAAGAACAAGACAACAGCTGCTCGTGGTAAATTTTCCTGATATGCATAGGCACACTTGTGACAGTTTGATGAAATATCAGTGACATTCAAAAAACATTCTTACTAAGCAGTTGTTTTTATCTACAGCACCAGTACTGTAAAACACTTAAGAGGGAACACACAGACAGATTGTATCCTGTCTGCACAAATGTGCAAGTTTCAGAGAACAACTATATTCTGAATA
This sequence comes from Geospiza fortis, assembly GCF_000277835.1. Taxonomy (NCBI): domain Eukaryota; kingdom Metazoa; phylum Chordata; class Aves; order Passeriformes; family Thraupidae; genus Geospiza; species Geospiza fortis. The sequence continues at coordinate 7,432,498 of NW_005054320.1, forward strand.
AGCATGATACACATTGCAGTGAAGCAAAACAGTGTTAACAAATCACCATTTGCCCAATTGGCAGCACCAATCAGCAGACAGCCTTAAATGAGATAAACGAAGGAAAAGTTAGAAATTTTGTAGAGGGAAGTGTTGTCTTAGGATCAATGTTAAAGTCTTTTTAAGAAGTGAACTTGCATATCAACAGAGAACATATACAGAAGGGATGTGAGACCGCCCCTTAACAAAAACTCCAAGAAAACTGACCGGCCACACAGTAAAAGAAAATTGTTTCTTGTGCAGATGAATAATGGTTTAAAAGATAGGAAATGGGATAAGTGTAAACTACCATCAGTGTGAAGTAAAATCACCAGTGAGATCCTACTGAAATGATTGCTTGGACAAAAGCTTAAATATGAAATAACTGAAAATATTTATAACATTAGATTTATAAAACAAATCATTGGGTACAGTGGATGAGGATTTCCAAAAGGAATGCTACTGCAGAAATGCTACCCTGTACTGTGTTTGTAGACTCAACAAGGAGCCTAAAAGACAGAGAACACAATTATTAGGAAAGGAATAGCAAACAAAACAGAAAGCAGAACAAAGACCAAAAAAGACCCCCAAACCACCACCTTGAAAATATACCAAGAAAGAAAATGAAAACGTATTAGGTATGAAAAATGTAAGTAAGATAAATGAGTTTACAGGCTAAGACCCTCCATGCAGGACAGGGGCACTACTGAGGGCATATGCAGTTCTATAAACCCATGAACGGCAAGCAAGAGATGAATAATGGACTTATTTCTTTTTTCCAGCACCAAAACCAGTAATCCAGGACAGTGAGCAGCCTTCAAAACAAAAAAATTTTCTATACAATATCAAATCAAACTATGGAACCACTCGTAATGGGTTATGCTGCCCTTAAGGTTGGCCAGACTCCAAAGCAGTTTGGTACAAAATCAAGGAAAAATAAACTGGAAGTGATTAAATAAAACTTGCTGCCTCTGACCACAGAAGCACTAGCACTACACAAACTTCTGTAAGGCTGTGGAGTACTCTGAGACAAGCTCACTATGAGCTTTTCCTGCTCTTACATGTCTTCCCTAGGTACCTGCTGTGAGCAATATTTGAAAACTGAGTAACGATCATGTTTGATCTGTCATCTGACCTGAAGGAACTTTTCTTCTGATATTAGAACACTGCTCTAGTTTCAAATAAAGCCAGGAGCTCAAGAGTTATGCTCTTTCTCAAAATTTTATCTTTCCAAAGTTCGTCTTACTGGTCAAAAAAATACAAATAAGTACATTCAATGTACTTATAATATTCAACATTATCTTGCTGTAATCACTCATTATGGAGTTTGCAGAGGACACAGACGCACAGGCCGGTCTTAAGGCCATTTCCATTTATTTTAAAATTGACTTGAACCTGAAATACAGAGATTAGGCTGAAATTTGCATTGTGAAATTACCTCTCTTCCCCAGTTAGCAAGAATGGATTTTCTTTCCCCTTCCATTTGCCACAGAAAAAGGAAATAATGACTAAATTACTTGTGCATGTACAGTTAAAAGATAAGAACTACTGCTCACTAAGGAGGCTTTTGTTTATCAAGATAACATATAGTCAAGAACATTTTTGTTTACATATATACCTCATATTCCCTTTTTGTGCTCATTTATCCTCCACATGGATTCAGAGGCTGAACACATGCACAGAAAAAGGATGTTGAGCAGAAGCTGTGATTTCCACCTGCCTTTTTATTAGGATTTTACAGTGAGAAGACACGAGAAGTTTTCCACCATATTTTTAAAAGGTCGTTCCACAGTCTTTAAAGTGTATCATCTATTTTCTTTCCAGTAAAAGTGTTTGTCTGCATACTGTTTATAAACAGGTATTTTGCCAGCTAAAAACCAAGTAAACAAACAAACCAGAAAATACAAGACTTGCTAAATCAGACACCCTTGACACTCAATTAATGTGCACTTCAAAAGTAAATTACAACTAATCAGGTGACAGCAGATGATAATGTCAGAGCAGCTCAGGCAGCCCAGTAAGTGCCACAAGGACGGAAAACAAAAATGTCTTATAAACTAAAGAATATTTCCGGGGTAAATAACAATAAAAACTCTGTTACAGTATTTGCTTTTACTGCTTAGAAGAAATATCCCACCTCTTACTTCAGGAACCTCAAAGTGGACAAAGAAATCACATTGCTCTCCCAAGCTATACTGTATTTGTCAAAGGTATTGGAAAAGCAGCCTCTTGTGCCTTACTCAGCTCCTTTTTGGAATAGCCTCCCATCCTTGCAGTGTGACAGATGCATTTTCTTTGGGAGTTTTGCTGCTCCTGCTCCCCGGCACAGGGAGAAATGCACTGTCAGATCTCCATTGCTTAGCAACACGAGGAGCTGCTGCAGGAGCTTCCTACACTGCTGCAGCACCAGGCAGTCACCTCAGCAACTTTCCCCCATGTCACCAGGGTGCATCTGTGCCACTGGCAGCAAAAAGCTGAGGCTAGACATGCTCAATGATGTGGTACAAACCAAGTAGTTCCACTGGTACATCAAGGAATATTCAACACATGAGCTGCCCCACCTGAATCCTTGAGTTATTCCTTCGAACATATCTCACTCACCAATGACACTTAAAACGCCAGACAAAAAATTCCTCATAAAAGAGAGGACAGATTTATTTGGCCAAGTTTTAAGGAAGAGATAAGGCACTGCATTGCAGCCTTGGGGCTCTACCAGGTACCACAAATGCAATCACAATGTGACTTCACTGACAATTCTCTCTTCCCCTTTAGAAGACAGGATCCCAAGAGAGAGCTGGCAGGCAGCTTGGGTAATGACTGTGCGAGGTGAGAGAACAGGAGGCATGAAAGCACTATCAATGCATGAGAGAGCTCTAGGGTGACAAAATACAAAATAATGACTTTTTAATAGAGAGAATAGGCATGTGTATATGCAAGCATTCACAACTCATAAACTTTTAAAACTTTTTATCACTATTAAAATCTTTCCACATGCTTCAAAACACATCTAGACAGATAACTGTCTATGGATTATGTGCATTACCAGATCAACTTCATTTAAAGCAGCTCATCTCTAGACAGAACACATCCAAATGCAAGATTTAGAAGTGCCCTGCTAGTAATATGGGAAGTTTTCAATTTTGCAGGTGTTGTATAAGTACTTTGCCATGTACTTTTCACTTGACAAACTGCACATCTTCACTTTATTTTTAAATAATTAAAATTAGCAAAACAAACTAAAAAACAACCCCAAAACACCAAAACAAAACACACCACAAATGTCAGAACTCGCATTTCAGAAAGCATCAGGTTAGATGACAGTCCACTATTTCTAGTTTTGGTGAGGACAGTGCTCCAAATTGCCCAAGCATTGTCTATTTTCTTTATATTGTCCTTTATAGTAGTTCAGGTTCTCAAATAAACATATTTTAGAACAGATTGAAGACTGATGCAAACTAACTAGTACTAACTACTCAATTTAACTCACAATAAAGCATCCTTACAGCTTATGCTACGGTAATTAGTTCATATTATACTGATACAAACACATACAGTTTAAAACTCTGAAGTATATCAGGACTGAATAATTTTGATTGTGTTTTCAGGAGTTCACCTACAGGTCATCAAACAGAGACAAGTCTACAAACAGCATGTTCCAGGTGGTTACTCTCATCCCCAAAAGCAAATCCAATAAGATTTCATTACAGGGAGAGAATCCAACAATACCATCAACTATTCTGGTTCATGCTAAACTCAGGAACGCTCCTGAAGCAAGCTCAGTGTTTGCTGTGCTTGCTCGTTATCTTACATGCATCATTTTCCATCAGCCTCTTTACCCTTTGTGTTCTAATGAGAACTTGACCAAGATCCCACAAAAACCCCGTCTGCAACAAGATCCTGCAGCTGCCATCAAATTTTTTCACCAACTTAAGCAGTCCAACAAAAAAGGCCAACTTTTCCTTTTTAGCTTAGCTGCTACAACCTTCAGCAGAGCTGCAAATAAAAATTTAAACTGGAAAGAAAATTTACACCTCTCTGCTGCATCTTCTCCTCGACTTTTATATTTCATTTTACGGGGTAGGAATAAATGCCAACCTTTTCAAAAGCAGTTATCACCCCGTTTCACCAAGAGAGAACCTATTAAGGTTTGTTTCATATATCATCTAAATGTAAATATCTTTAAAAGCTCACCCACTCCCAGTCATACTTTCTCAAAGCAGTACCATACTACTAATGCTGTGACCCAGCTGTGGAAGAGGTGCTACTCAAGATACTGCCCAATTACACAGTTTGAAAGACAGTATTTTTAGCAGACTCTCCTTTACAACTTACAGTAAGACATCTCAAAAAGACTGGCAACAGTTTCTTGCTGCAGGCCAACCAAAGCAACCTACCATGTTTTGTCATAAAAGTCAAACTAATAATTGAGGAAGCCCATAAACATCCTTGCTGGCATGCTTCAGTGAGGCACAGAGCATCTTGCTTTAAAATTTATAAAGTTTACCCTTGTATTTTTAATTACTTAAAACTAAGATTTATAAGAGCAGAGCAGGCCACCTCCTCTCCCCTTCTCTGACCCTGGACTGAAACCTGCTAGATCTTGCAATGTTAGAAACATTTGTGTTCTCCTTGGCATAGATATAGATATACACTGCTTTAGACAAAAGTGGAGTCCAATGGGGAAGACTAATGACTTATTTGTCTTCCAAACTGAATCGTGTTTAACCTCACTTGGGAGTTATAAGCAAACCTGATTTCCCAAAGATTCATGCAAAGGGCTGCCTTTCATTCAACCAGTGATACCATCTCCTTGCAGGATCTCACAGACGTGCTAGGAATTGAAATGGAAGCACAGTAGATTGCAGTAATGGCTGAAAATAGTTTGGATCAAATCATCTTTGAGATGAATAATAAAAACAGATTTTGCTGAGCATCTTTTTATTAAAACTAGCATGAGGTTTCAAAAAAAATTAAGCAACCCTTCTATAAAGGCAAATACTGCTGGGAATCGTGTCAATAGGGGTAATAAAGATTGGTAAAGAGCTTGGAATAACAATATAGCCTAAGACAGTCCTTGACAAAGACCAATTTCCACACACACATCTCCCCTATCAACCATCCACCAAATGAACAATAGCTGATTCTATTTTAGACTTGATATATGCTGAAGATTATGTGTTTCAGAAAAGTTTTTCATATGAAATAGCCTTGAATAGAGCAATCATGACATGATTTGGCTAAAAACTAAATGGCACAAAATAGCATCTGGATTTTAAAAGGACAAACATGTAGGGCATTGGCTGCTAGAGTTAGCTGGAACAAGAGGAGCAGAAACTTCAGCATGGACAAGGCCTGCAATTTCTTTCAGAAAGCAATGCCAAAATTTTAAAAATAACCTCTCCAAAGAATAATTATTCAAAGAAAAAAAGCAGATATCCTCCAGACTCATTAGCAGACATGTCAGAAGTAAGCAGAGGAGGAATGGAAAAAAAAAACTACAGTGAAATTGCAATTCGTAACTGCTTCAAAATATCATGTCAGTCACATTAAAAACAAACATCATAAAAATGTCTTTCTGCCACATGAAGGAAAAAAACTTACTTCACAGAGTCTGGGTTACAAGCCAAGGCTAATCTAGAATTACACATGGCAAATTAAGCAACAGATTTGCAAGTAGCAAAGACTACATGATCATAGAGGTGAACATTAAAGATTTTTCCCTGTCAAATCCAGTTTCATCAGCTGTAAAAAATATAAAAGAAAGCCATCAATTAATCATAACATAAAACTCAATCACAGTAAAGTGCAGAAGAGATTTTCTTACTGAAACTTATGGCAGTGCCTATGTAGAAGATAACAAAGTATCTAAGAGTGCCACACAATGCTGTCCTGGTACCTAAGAAATGCCCTTCTCTCATGGAAGCAGCCTTTTGCTCCAGTGTTCCACTCAGTTCTCTCTCTCCTTGCACTGTGCTAAGCACCACTGGTGAGGCACTGGCACAGGTTGCTCAGAGAAGCTGTGGGTGCCTCATCCCTGCCAATGCTCCAAAATAGGCTGGGTAGGGCTCTGAGCAACCTGGTCTCATGGAAGGTCCCAGCCCATGGCAGGGGGGTTGGACTAGATCATCTTTAAAAGGTTCCCTCCAACTCAAACTCTTCCATGCTTCTCATGGAACTAAACACAAAGATCTAGACAATATGAGGTAGGTTAAAAAAAAGAAACAAAACAACCCAACACGTTTATATTCATTGCATCTCAAAATATAACCAAAAAATAACCATCATTGCATCAGGACTTTCATTTATATATATACATACACACACACACAAAACGTCAGTGCACATAGACACAGCTTAGCCTCTGCAACAATAAGAACATACTACCCAAAAAGATAGGTCAATAAAGTAATTCAATGAAATACCACTGAAATAATACATTTCTGTCACTCACACTTTGAAAGAGTCTTTATTAAAACAGAGTTTGATAGAAAGTGTGGGTAGACTTCCAAAGAAGATACATGGACAGAAATATTAAAAAAAAAAAAATCACAAACAAACCAGAAAATATAGCCTACCAAATATGTTGGTGGAATGTCCTTTCCGGGCAATTGGTTTGAGCTCATTATGTCCCCATCCATATTGCCTATAATTGTCCCAGGCATGCTTCATCATCTAAGAAACAGGAAAAAAAATAGGATTTGATTACATTGTAAAACTACTCTCTATGAATACAATATTTTACTCCTTATTTGAGATTTCATCTTTCACAAGCATTGCAGCATAGTCACTAATTATTTTGTCACTGTTTCTATCTGCTACAGAAATCAGATTTCACAGCATGAATAATTTTGGAAAAAATTTCAGGCCTATTTGACTTGAGCTACAGATCCTAATGCTCTGCATTAGGTCGTTTTCTTGTTCTTTCTTTTCCTTCAATATATGCACAGACATTTAAGAATGTAAGCATAAGGAATGCATTTAAGTGTAAGGAATTGCTTTAAAACACTGGCTAATGTCTTAAGACGCTAATTAAAAGAAAAATATATGTACTGATACCTGAAGCATAAACAGGATTCATTTACACTGGTACATCCAAGTAGGAATCAACAATTTTACAAAAGGCATAACATTTCTCATTAGCAACACCTACTTGACAAAGATGTACCGTCATATAGCCTCTACCAAAAGAAACGCCACAAGTTTTGCTTTTTAGAAAGCATAATGAACAAAGCAGTATAATGTTATTAATATTTACTACACAAAGCATTTAGCTTTTTAATAGATATTTCCACCACCTAATACGAAAATTGCATCTAAAAACCCAAAAGGTCTTGCTGACTAGTTGTGCACATGAGCCACTAAGCAATGTTTTTATGAATTTGCTAAAACTCTTCAAAGTCCTTACTTGTTGGAAAATCAGCAACCACCAAATTGCAAAGTGAATGCAGTTTTAAATAAATAAATAAATATTATTAGTACCTAAACAGATGAAAGCAAGTAATAGGAAGAAATTAGATATCAAAAGACATTGACTGCCCCAGACACAAGAACAGTAAGAAGAAACTTTTAGAACAACAGCCATCTGTCCGTAACCACGACATTATACATTTTATTTTATATTTCATTTTAAAAAATTGTATTAAAATATTGTTAATATAAACAAAATCCCAAAAAAATATATAGGACTTAAAATCATGATTTTCACAAGTTTGATAAATGCTTTCTAAGAGGAGAAACTATGTGAATGTAACTAACAGAATACTAACCCTTTAAGAAACTGAGGCAAGGCAATCTATTTTCACTACGATTTACATGACTGTAACTTTCTTATTTTAATCAGAGAGCCACCATACTCACAGAAAATGTGAGGGAAGAAGCAGATGCTAGCTAAAAAGTGAGGTTCAGCCAGCTGCCTTACCAACATTACCTCATATCTCTCCTCTTACTACCTCTCAGATTCCTCCTCCCACCAAATTCAAGATTTAGTGGAAGTCAGCATCTTTCAAACTGCACTTAAACTGCCTGCTGAGACATGGAAAACAAAGTTTCTGTTCCCCCTACAACCATCAAGAGACCCCTATCCAAACTACAAAGCCGTAATTCCTTTAAATGTAAGCTGCCTCCAAATTTCCCATGACCCTGTTAAGTCATGCCTAGACAATAAATTTGAACCACACACAGGCCCAAGAAGCTGGGGAGAACTTCTATGTTAAACTGGCATCAACCTAAGCACAGCTGCCCCTCTCAAGATGCCAAAGTCCCACTCCTACTGCTTGCCATTCAAAGTCAGCTCACATGCTGCTTTTAGTATTTGCACTGATTTTGACACCTGATTAGGCCGTAATATTCTAGAACTTCTTTTAGTGCCATGAACTAGCAGTCTAAGAAAAAGAGGATGCAAATATATTAAAATAGGAGAGAAAAGCCATTTCCCTAGCATTCACGAACTTCTCCGTGTTTATACAGCACTTATCAAACTGGCCAATTCATGGCTATTGAAACATCAGGATGAGTCAGGCAAAGGGATCCTCTCTTGACAGGTAAGAAAACGGCAGCGTGACAAATCCAATAAAAGCCTGGCCACAGGCAGTAAGCACAGAAGTTCCTCTGAGAGCCCTCACTAATGTTATCTAGAACAAGCCTACAACTTCCCATATAAAATTGTTCATTAATTTAGTATCATAAAATCGAGATTCACAGCATCATTCAGATGGGAAGGAACCTCAGGATGCCTCTCCTGTTCAACCTCCTGCAAAGCCTGATCACTTATGATCCTCCATGGGATCACTCTGGGCTACTTAAGGCTTTACCTAGTCAGGGTACACTTAAGGACTGGGGACAGTCAAGGCTTCTGTGAAGGGTCCTGTTGTAACCTGCAGCCTGCCAGTCCTAAAAACTCTACTTGGGAAAACAGACTTAAAGGTTTACAAAGAACTAGAGGATGAAACTAAAGACTGACCAGTGTTTGTTTGAAAGCAGAAAGATGACTAAACAACACATGACTGTGACGTAGCAGATCCAACCAACTGGCTTGCATATAAGGGAAACTGGGTTTCTGAGATCTTTGGATGTCCCAAATAAATATTTCATGAAAGAGAATCAAATAGCTATTAACATTCTGATGGTATAGTAAATATCAGAACAGACGAAAACTAGCTAAGTCCAGGAGAAGAACAACTTGTTTCCTCACAGCAGAATGCTAATTGTGGAATACTTCACTGCCCTAATTCGCTCTGCTTCTGGGGGGAAGGTACATAATTTATTACAGAATATTTCATTCTGAAGAAACCCAAAAAAAGTATGCAAATTACAAAGGGCTAAAACAGAATACATACAACACAAGATGTTTCTCTATATATAATTTATCCTAAGAAAATTTTATTAAGATAGAAACTGAAAAGGAGTACATTTCAATGGATGCATGAATTAATGCAGAAGTAACTTAAGAATACACTAGTGAGACCTGAAAGTCTCTTTAACACAAGAGACTAAGACACAGTTGACTACATCAACTAAGACTGAGGTAAGAAATCATATTTTGAGGAGACTAAGCTACTTTGGTAACCATAAACATGCCTGTCGTGCCTCTCTGCCTGCCCCAAAAACTAAGAATATGGTTTTTTAAGTCCTCAAGAATCATTTATTACACTAAGCAGCCAACTGACTGTTTCCAGATGAACGCTGACCGTTACTCGGGCACTCAACTCACTGCTTTCCTCCACCACAAAGCAAGCAGACTGCAGGATATCATGTTAGCAGAGAGCTGCACATTACACGCAAGCGAGAAGCCCCAGAGCTCTTGCATACAGTATTAAGTTTTGTAAGGATGATATGCCAAGAGATCTTGTAACAACATGGAGGTTTCTGTTACTGCCAGAACAGGTAGCATGTTATACTATAGACAGAACATCTATACCATTGGGAGCGGTTGTGCACACGAAAGCTTTGGAGAGACACAAGAAGACAGATGCCTCTGACAGCTACAAAATTTAACTGAGGATGGCATTTTGGCTCAGAAAGTACAAACAACATGAACTCCTGATTGGAAAAAATTATTTCTATAGGTATGCTAGGTAGTGTTTTGCATAGTACAAATCAGAAATGCTGAAGAATAGCTGCAGGGATAGACAGGCTTTTCCTAAAACAAAGCTCTGTCTTTAAGAGGAGAGGAAAGCCTCAGAATTGACTGGAACATCGGCACTACAGATAATAGCAAGAAGGTAAAACTATTTAAAAAACAAATGTACCCAGCCCTTAAAGAACTCAAGAGAGGTACCTTAGGCTCAGTAAAATGAAAATTACAAGCACGGATCAGTAAGTGTGAAAACCACAAGACACACATTTCCATACCTGAAATTTCCATACTTGATAGCAGTTTGTCATAGGAAAGGATTGGAACTTGGGCATGTCACATACAGATCTTGCAATCTGGCCACCAGAGAACAAGCAGTTTTGGCAATGGACTTTTAACTGACACCATTAATGACAGATGTTGCTTTTGAAAGTAAAATCATTCATGGGCTATTGGTCTGCTGCATCCTAATATTGAAAATGTTTATTATGGGATGCAATGGAAATAACAACCAGCAAGATGCTGCTGTAAATACAACTTGATAACTCTACAAAAAAGACTAATTTGGACTCTGCTGCAAGACAGACAGAAAAGCAAGAAGCAGGACGTGCCAAATGAAACTGCACTTCTAGGTACACAATTATCTAGTTGGTTTTGCTGACTTAAGAATATGTTCATGGGATCTAATCCCCTACAGTCACTGGGAAATCAGATTTTTATAAAGAAGTTTTACAAAGACAGAGTGGCAATGATGTCTTCTGACAAACAATAAAAGAAGGCTACAATTATTGAAAAGAAAGTTGTAAGGCAGTTCTACCACTACACCAGCATGTCACAAACAGTAATTCAAGGGAAGGATTGGTTCAAAAACCCCTTTCCAGTCCTACAACTGGCAAACAAAGTAGGAGTCCTGAGAAACAAGCAAAAGAACCAATGTTCTGGCAAATTGCTGTATTTACTGGTTCCTGCCATTCCACCAGGAACATGCATAACAGACAGCAAATAGGTTTTGCTTTCAAAGCAATGTATTCTGATTAGGGATACAATTTTGAGAGATTTATATAAACCACCTTCAAATTCTGTTTTAAAATTAACCGAGGACTTGCTAGACAAAATTACTGCTCAATTGGCAGATTAAAAATTAATAACCATTTTCCTACTGTTGGACGTTAATTTTAAAAAATTATCTTTTCCTTGTATACTCAGATTTTTGATGAAACTTAGAAAACTCATACATTTATTTTTCTGGGAACTCTATCTCAAAAGAAATTATTTTAGGCATCAGTTCATGCCTCTGTCATGCATTTTTAAACATTGTCACTGAAAAAGTCTGTTTGGAATATGTTCCTAACACACACAGAACACTAGGTTTTCATTTACTGTCAAATCTGGTAACAAATCCATTAATAAAACAAAAACACTTATCAGATGGATGCAAAGTGGGAAACTCTTTTTGCTGGCATTAAATACTTGAAGCTTTAGATGCCCGATGAAATTACATAGGCAAATCCTTCTGGTGAGAACTGGAACAGTAGATGTAAAGAGCCTAAATTTGAAGAGCTTGCAGCAGTGAACCTTGCTCAAAAATGTTCAAGAAAGCCAAATATTTTTAACCCAAGATGATGCAGGTATTTTTGACCTTGGGCATCATCATGGTTTCAAGAGAATATGGTATTCACAAGATTGATTGGTGCTGTGCTGTTTAGAAAAATAGAGCCTCTTGGATCATCTTTGTAAACAACCACAACTGCACATCAGCCAGAAGAGAGAAGTTCCTGTGGCTCCTTTCTTCCAGTCTTGTCCTTTTAGGCATCAGTCTAAGTTTAGCCATCATCTGCTTAGCCCTGCACCCCTGTCAGTTCTACCCTATTCTTTTTGAAGCTGAAAGACTAGAACTACATGAAGCTTACAAGATGCAGAGGCACCTGAGCTTCACAGGCTGAGGTAAAGAACCTCATCTGTTCTCTTCTCTGAAATGCTGAGTATCTGCTCACTGTCTGCCATTAAAGCACTACAGTGACATTTCCAAGGAACTATAAAAAACACAATTTCTCATTCTCAAGTGTACTAAGTCACCTCACAGCTTTTCATACTTAGCATGAAGTTGGAATCCCTCCATCTCCAGCCCCAATATGCATCATTTTACATTTAGCTGAGAAATAAAAAAAGATATTATCACTCAGTCCCATAAGGTTTTTCTGCAATTCTTCGCATTGGCAGCAAAGTTGTCATACCACTACACATCCATTTTCAAACTCTAAATAATTCATTTGTATAATTTAGAGCATGGATCCCCAGCACAGGTCCTCTGTGACCTCCAGCACTATTTATCTGTACTCTCCATTTCCTGCCTTCTAACCAGTTTTCCAGGCAAACATAGAAACTATCCTCCATCCCATGGCTGCTCAGTTCAACACCTATTAGCAATGAACCTTGCCAAATATTTTTTTTCAAACTATGTATCCAACCATCTCTCCATTATTCACATGTTTGTTGACTCTTCTGGGGATCTTCTATGGCTTTGGAATAGAGCAGGACATCATACATATCTATATGCTCAGTGATTCTATTCCCTGCTCTGGTTTCTGGTAATCTGCAGTTCATTCAGCAGGCACAGGGTTCTGCAGTGCTTTGGTTTCCCCTTGAATCCCTTTCAAAAACTGATGCCTTGTTAGCCACTATTCCCCTGGTAACAAAGCAGAAAATAAGAATAGATGCCAGCGATGGAAATCAGGAATCCAAATCTCAGAGTGAACTAATTAGAGTGAACTGTAGGGAGTTTCAGGTAGTTCAGTACTGTATGCAGATGGTCTCTGACTTAATGGAATGTACTGTGAGAGGTTACACATCAACTACCAGTAGCACAGACCTTGTATCAGTATCATCACTACTATCAATACTTGAGAGCCAACACCATCAGGAGAACTGCATGTTAAAAACACATTGGCATATATTCTATGGAGCTGCTCCAGCAAACACAGAGGGGACTACAGGAGAAATGATGCAAAGATGACTAACAAGAAGACAACAGGATGCTCTGGCTTTCCAATCAAAGTCTCCATAGCTCAAAACACACCTATTGTCACTTGTATAATAGATCATGTGCAATTTAAAACAGAGATCTCTTCAATATAGCTGTAATTCATGATTTTTGCTACCAGCATTTCTGTTTCACAGGAATAAATGGCATAAAAAAATACAAAATTTAAAAAAAAATAGCAGTAAGGTCAACTGGATTTCATGGAGTCTTTTGATTTACCCAGTTCTGAAGATAAGAAATTTACCTGGAGTTTTGCTCATTTTTGTTTGGCTGATAATATCAGGTAAGTGAAATATTTCCATATTTCTTTGATTTTAATTTGCATTTATGAGTTTTAAATACTGCAAATGTGCTAATTCGCTGTTGAAAGACAGGTTCTTCTCACAATGGTCTGGAAAAAAGACATCTTTAATAATGAACACCTTCCTGAATTTTTAACATGCTTCCAATACTGCATGAGCGCTGGAGAATTCTGTAATTTTTACAACTTAACTAAATTGATTCATTTTTTAAATAGCCTCAAACAAAAACTTGCATTCTTCATGAGTAGCGCATTTTAAGTTATGAATCAAATCAACATATCCAGGATGTGCAGCAGAAATATTGCAAATGAAGCTGCACACTAGGAGTTTTATTTCCATTCTTCTGTTCCAGTAAAATAAATACACCGAGATGCAAAGCTTCTCACAGACATAAATGATTGATTTAACAAATGTAAAATAAGTTCTTTATAAAATCATTCCAACAAGCTGGGGCACAGCTTTGTTCAGGGCCACTCCTAACATGCCTGTACTGGCTGAAGTGCCAACTGAACAATATTCATTCTAATATATAAATGGAAAACTAGCTTACCAACAGGCTCAATCAAAAAGATTTTATCCTTAATTTACAGATTTCACTAATTCAGTAAAATTAAGATAAACTTTAAAAGAGTGTAGTGAAACTAACCGAAAACAAATTTACCTGTTCTCAACTTGTCAAATTATATTGGAAAACCCAGAACACAGAGAATCCAAATAATGTGCAAACAAAACCAACTAATAAACAATGTGTGTGTGTATACACGTGTGTAAATGCAAAGAGATTTTTATACACACGCATACATAAAATGTGTGTGTGTGGATTTTATACAAACATTCACACTGCAGGGAGTGTTACCTTAAATACTGAAAAAGTTGGGTGATGATAATTATGTCCTTCAGTTTCAGGAAATAACTGAAGAAATGCAAGCCAGGAGCAGTGAGCTACAAAATACAATGCAAAACCCTTCACCGGCACGGATTATTACAAACTGATATTGTAACCAACTAGAAGTCCAAGTAAATTTGACCAGGGAAACAAAGACTGTAAAGTGTCAGCAGTAATGAAATTGTTCTAAATTGGTTTTAGATATTGATAAAAGATCCCCCAGTCAGAGAAGCAGACTATTTGGCTAGATCAGAAACACTGCAATCAGAAACAATAAATGAGATTAGCTCTGAAAGTTGTATGAATAGTAACTATGAAAAGAGGACCTAGGCAGCATGAAAAGATCTCTGGATGATTAAGTAATTCTTTCTTCTACACAGCTCTTTCCTCAATAAGCACAAAAATTAGAACTCAGGTGAAGGGACACTTACTATTTTTAGCCCAATTTCTTAAAAGAATGAGCCTTATGCAACCTTGCTGTCTGTACATCCATCATTTGACACATACATTTACAGTAGCCTTTTAATCCATTTTCTAATTTCACACTTGATTTTAAAGAGCTGGAGGAATCAGATATTCCACTTTTTGTGTTGAGGAAAAGAAAAAATATCTGTAGCTAGATAAAGCAGACCGACACAAATTGGTACCCTGACTGAGACAAATGCAGTTATAATTCAACCCTTTCTTCATTCAGGGGGGCAGCATTTAGCACACCAGTAGCTCTAAAGAAAGCACAGAACACACTGCAATTCATGCAGTCAAACAGGAAGCCAGGAGGATATTCACAGCAACAAGAGCACGATGAGCAGAGGGTGGTATAAGGGGATATAGGTCAAAAATCCATAGGAAACCATAAGTTTTGCTGCTTATAAAACAGCCTGTTACTCCTCAACAGTACTAGCAGCCTCTTGAGTATCATCCAGAGACCATGATGAAAATACATTTTAATCACTTTTCTTCTTGGCACGTATCTGTAAGTACTTCTGACATTGCCTCCACTAATATTAAATAAATTAACTTCCTACCTTCCCTTCAAACAGGCAATAGATTACAACTCTAATTTTAAAAGAGGATAAATGGCAAGTTATGATGAGGGAAGTTCACTGGCAAAAGAACTCAAGTCAGAACAACCCCAGCTTCCCAGACAGACTTGTTCCTCACTTGTGCAAAGCATCCAAACTCAACCCTTTCTACAGGTGTCATATGTCACAAATGAACCTCAAGTTGTGCTGGATGACCTTTAAAGGTCCCTTCCAACCCAAACTATTCTATTATTCAATGACCTTTAATTCTGGTGCCTCTACTTCTGGGATGTCCATTTCACAATAACTTTTGTTTCCAATGCCTTCCTCAACTTTTTTTTTTTTCTTTTAAACCAGAAAGCTGTGACACACGAGAACAGAACCTGAATTTTGCTGTGTTGAGAACAGCTTATCCGAAAGATACCACCTTGCCCTCCCATCTCATTGAAAATAAGAGCTTTTAAACTCCACAAGCAAGAATGGTACAAGGCAGCAGTTTCAGTCACTTCATAACTCTAACCTTACCTCTGTGGACAGCACACCTCCTTTGAGCTTGATTTTTAAAAAGTGTATTTATAATTAGCACTGTGTTATTACATGATTGCATATCACAACAAAGAACAAGTAATAGAACAGAAGCTCCAGAGAACTCAGATTTCCCAATCTATTTGAAACCTACAGCATTATTCTTTAGCTGTTAAGTTTACCATGTGCCCTCATGTAACATCCTGGAGAAGCTGTCTTCCAGCTGACAGGCTTAGTCAACAACACCATCTTACTTCAGAATAGCTGAGGTTGGAAGGGATGTCTGGAGGGTATCTGGTCCCACCTCCCCACTAAAGTAGGGTAGTTGTAAACAAACTGCCCATTCCCAGTAATTTCCAAGGAGGGAGACTCCACAATCTCTGTAGGCAACCAGCTCCAGTGCTTGGCCACTCTCACAATAAACAATGCTTTATGCTGTTCAGGTGCAGCTTCCTCCTGTGTTTCAGTGTATGCCCACTGCCTTTGTGCCTGCCACTGAAAAGAGCCTGCCTCTGTCTTCCTTGCATCCTCCCTCCAGGTATTTTGCAAAATTCCCTCTCTTGTCCAGCCCAGCTGCCTCATCCTTTGCTCAGATGAGAGACTCTCCAGTCCTTAAGCATCTTTGTGGTCTCTCACTGGACCCTCTCCAACAATGCTCCTGGTCTCTTTCATACTGGGGACTCCAAAACTGAACAAAGAACTCAGGGATGGCCTCACCAGTGCTGAGCAGAGAGGAAGGACCAACTGCATAGGATTAGGACCATCACTGGATGACATACACTATTTTAACAAGTATCCAAAATGAGTGCTGGCAGTAAGATAATACTGTGACATCTCAGGCTGAAATTAAAGAAAACATGAACCCTGAATAGAGTTAGACGAATTACAAAATTTTCCTTATTTGACAGGGTAGAATTTACCTTCCCATGGAAATAAAACTTACAGTAGACCCCAGACCACTATGCAATGATTACATTGAAACTGAAAAAAAAAAAAATACTTTGAACACCTTTAAAGAGTACAATAATGGAAATCAAGCGCCAAAATTCCAAGTGCTGAAGCAATTTATAGCTAATTTAACTTGGGAACTAAGCCAATGACTTCCAAAAGACAGGATTTGTTCTTAATTTCTCTGCATTAACCACAATGAAAAGACAGATCTTAAGGCCTTGCTGTAAAATTATACAAGTTGCACTTAAAATCTTAAAAAAAAATTCTCTTCTCAATATTTTTGTTCTACATAGTACAAAAAGCCAAAATATGAACACAAAGCTAAAGTGTAACAGCAAGAATAATTTTCAATGTGTTTGTTCTTAAAGTACCAGTTAATTAAACACCACAGCATCTTTTAAAAGCCTCAACAGCAAGCTAATATGTCAGAGAAGTGCCACAAAGCATGTATGGTAAACAAGTGGAAAACCTTTATTTCTCAGAGTTGTCACTGTGCATCTAAAATAATCAGCCAACTTATAAATTCTCCTTATTGAAATAATTAATAACTTCTTAGAAGAATATAGACAGATTATACAATTTTGTAAACTAAACTTGAGAATACAATGTAACACTAAATATAATTATCAGAACCAAATCACACACAAAAAAACCCCAGTAAGATGCAGATTCTGCTCCCAGTTGTATTCTTTGACCTTAAGAAGCTTCCCTCTCTGTGCTCAGCAAACATTCCTATTATATAAAGTTTCCAAATGTTTTGCAAAGCTCTCTTAAGAGCATTACAGAAATTCTTTTTTACTCTTATATGCACTTTTTTCTAAAATCAAAATATGCCTTTTTAAAATGTTAAACTACTGCCAAACCACTTATAAAGAAATGTTAAAAAAAACAGCCTTCATCAAATTGTTATTTGGAAAGAAAAACTGGTAATATATTTTCTGCAAAAATAACAGAAACTGTATCCTCATTTGAAAATTTTCCAGCCTTTCTCAGAAATGTAGACTCATGTGTGTTACAAACAGCCCCCATCATTCCATCCAATTCTATACAGTTTTTCACCATTTGATAGGAGGTGAAATAGGCTGTATAACATCATTAATTTTGTGAATTTGAACAGTCTAAAGCTGTTTCACTTCTTTGAGAGAGAAATTCCTCAAATATTTATCAGGACAATTCACAGTAAACCAAAGCAGGTCAAATGCTTTCTTGAGAACACCAGGAATTCTGAAGCCAGATATGCAGCCTCCAAAGAGTCAGTAGCTTCCCTGGGCTATTTTTCAGGCAATTATAATGTCTTACATATCAAAAATTATATATATATATATTTTCATATATATATCAGTTGTGGACCTACATTAGAGATATTGTCGCCTTTGCTCATGTTTTTCTGCTATGTCTCTATCTCCAAAGACTATTTGTATTAGTCTACACTGGTTACATAAAACAGTGAGGGAGGACCTCAGTGATGAACTGTGCTTCACATCTCCGAAATCACTGCTGTCTTTTCTGAGACATCGGATAATGTCAAAAACAGGCTTCAGATAAAATATTATTCATTTGACAATATTAATATGTTTTAATCACAGCCACATTGTTCCATCAATGGTTCCTCAGCATTACTGCTTATCCATTCTCCCTAGCAGACCTCCCACTGCAGTGTTCTATGCCTTCACACATCTAGCTGTAGAAGTGACAATCTCCTGCCCTGCATGAAACTAAAATTAAGAATTTTGGAGATCACCTGGTAGCTACAGAACTAACGTGGCTGAGTCAATGAAGGCAATTCATACAACAAAGAAATTTCACTCATGCTCCCATGATCCTGGGCTGTTATAAGCACAATGTGCGCTCAAGGGAAAACCGCTCAAGACAAAGGCATTATTATCCTAACTGAAGGACTTACCCACTTAAAACATAGTCCCACAAACACCTATGGTCTGGTAATGAAAAGCTACACTTCAGAAACCATAATAGTAGTCATCAACAAGTTATGCAATAGAAAAACAGCTTGTCAGTGTGACTCACACGTAGGCTGATCATCAAAAAAAGAAGTAAGCCTTTTACAGCATGAGGTGTGTGGCAACTGCAGCTAAGGATCACCACCTGGTGATTCTTACTCACAAACTACCCTGTTTCTTACACTTTGCTATACCTCCAGGATTAGATCAGCAAGAATGGTCCAAATTTTACTACTTTTTCATGAGACCAAGAAAATTGCCATTCTATACTAACCTACAGTTTATAATCTCTCAATCTACAATCTGACCAAACAACCTCAGAAATGCAAATACTAATTTTCAACCCCCCCTCCAATTCCAGACTTGGTCTATAAGAGCTTTGGTTGATTATTTCTTCTAGCTAGTTCTTCACTGTTAGCTGTGCTCAGTAATTTTGCATTACTTGGTAAACTCAATTTTATTCTATGCATTAAATCCATCTCATAGGCATTTTGCTACAGTAATCTGTAGTAAAAATTAAGAAGTGTTGACAACCATGCTGTTCACTGTCCACCCTACAAAAACATTTAGAAAAGCAAACTGCTCTCTATATTCTCACTCAAAAAGTTTGCAGACAAATTAGTAGAGCCTTTTCAAATCCACAATTCAATTTTGTTCTTCGGGAAGCAGCCCTAACCAAGCAGGGTCAAGAAGGTCCAATATTCCAGACACAACTTCCTAGCAAAAGCACTTCTGCAGTAATCACTAACAGGCACAACTTTCACAGAAGGATTTGCCACTTCAGATACCTGGATTGTGACAGGGCTCTATACGGAGCAAATACTACAAATAGTGATACAGCTCCACACAGCATCACTCATGTATAATAACCAGCTGCTCATTACTTTATAAGAGTGGATTCCATCTAGTCATCATTAATATTCAAAGTAAAATTCCAGCTTGGGTGATCTACCCACAGAATGGGTGATCTACCCACAGAATAGGATGTAATTCAGCAACAACTACTTCCTACAACGAGGACAGGCAAATGACAGATTTCTTTTTGGTTTTATAAGCTAACTAAACTCAGATTACAATTTACAAGTAAATTTATCTGATGTAAATACTAAGGGCTATTGTTCTGGACATTCTTTAGTAACAGGGTCAGTGCTTGTCTGCATCTGGCCTGA
>NW_005054320.1:7452469-7482774 GCF_000277835.1 Geospiza fortis
GGCAGGAAAGAAAAAGAATAATGGAGGCTGCACAATGTTTTTGCCATACTAGTTAGAAGATCAGACTCAAAGAAATGTCTGGCAATAGTAATAGAAAATTGGCATTGCCAGGACAAAAGGGGCAATGAATCTTACAGCCAACCAGTAGTGGAGAGGATACGACCACAAACAGCAATTCCCGTAGTGTAAGTTGCCACAGAACCAAAAGCCTAAGCAAAGATCTTAGTTTGTCTCATTTACCTGTAACACATTCAATCCATTTAAATTTACTGAATTCTTAAAACCCATTTAAAATGCATTTTGAAAAGTATGCGACAATTTGGTAATTTTCAAATATTAGCAGCAGGTCTTCTTTTTCCTTATCTTTTCAATCTAATGTTTTAGCATCTAAAAATATCCTGTGACACAGTAAGATATCCCATTCTTTGAAAGGAAACTCACAAAGTCATGCCCTACTTTAAAGATGCCCTTGTTACTCTTCCATGTGTTAATGAAAAAATCACTTTGAATCCATATCACTAAGCTGAAGAAATTCCTCAAAATAATTTTTAAGTTGTTATCCAGTGAAATATTAATACTCCAACACCATACAATAATGCTGATGCTCATTACTGCTTGTCTACTTTTAGTTTACTACATGATTTGCAGATCGGTTTTTCTTTCTTAACATAAATCACAGCAACTAAATGCCATATAAATAACTGCTGTCAGACACAAGAACAGGTAGGACCACATCATCATCACCACCACCATCATCATCTTTACCTCTTTAATTTTGTTCCTCCTCTCTCGGATATCCGGGTCTGCTGGTTCTCCGCTGTTTATCCCTATCAGGTTTGGTAAAGGAACTGGGGGCAGTGGCTTGCTGTCTTTCTTTTTCAATTCTTGCACTACTTTGTTCTTTTCTGTTTGAATCTCAGCTTGAATCTCATCCCGTGATTTCTTCAATTTCTCCTTAGCCTCTTCCAGAGCCTTTTCATGATCTGCTCGGATCTTATTTCTCAGACGTTCCTCTTCTTCTCTAGAGACACAAATGCTAGTCAGAATCTCATTACTAAAAAAAAATGGTTACAAAGAAACTGCTGCTTAAACACATCCTGACCTAGTTTTCTCTAAGCAATTCTAATGATTTAGACAAGTTTATTAATTTATTTTAGTACACAATCCTACACTATTTTTGCCGAGAACCCCGAAAGAACACCTACACATCCACAACACTATTGTAGAAAAATTTATCATAGAAATTTTTTAGATTGTCTTAGCACCTTTGCTCGTCCACTCAAGAATTTAGAAAGTTATACTTCAACTACAGGATGTGTGCAGAGGCACATCTAGCAACAATTCAATAATATTTTTTTAAGAAATCAGAAGGGCTCTTCTTCACTTTCTCTACAATAAATAAATCGTACACAACTTGACAAGATTGGAAGTAACCACTACAAAAAAAAACCCCACAACCACTTTGTTTATTAACAACCCCCACCACAGCATGTTTTCCCTTCAATTCACAATTCATTGTTCCAATCAGTAAAGTCCTTAAACCATCAGTCCTAAAAGCAGAATTAATTAAAATGCCATTTAGGCGCATAAGAGCTTTTAGTAAAACATGATTTTGAAATTCACTTTCAACAAGACCAACATCATCTTGATTTTAAGCATTATCTTAAATAATAAGTGATCTTTAATGATCAGTCAAGGTTTTAAGATTTGCACATAAAATGAAGAGTTCTAAAGCTTGGCTTAGAGAAGTTATTCTAACAACAGACAAAAATGGCCTATTCCAGTCCTAAAATATTTTAAGGCATCAGAAAGACACACATCAGACTCTTAATATAGCACCACCTTTACAAGCTTCTTTAAAAAACAGAGTTGCTCAATGACTAATGTAAGCCAAAAAAAGTTGTAGGCATTTTAAAACAAGCATTAGGTAAAAAAAATGCACTGTTACACAAAGAGTACTTTATTAGCTCTTACATTTTTCCAAAGTGCTATTAGGTTTGCATTTAAAATAAATTATAGCAGCATTATTACCTTCAATATATCAGTACTAGGAATACAAAGCAACATTTTAATAGATGCACTGATAGAAACGCTTTCAAACTGAAGTTCTTCAGCCACTTTTCTCAATATGATTCACACCACATCCATATCTCTTCCAAACAATAAAAAAACAAAAGACTGAGCTCCTCAATTTGACTGTGAAATCCAAGATCATTAATACTGTCTAACAGTATCAGTGCCCCTCTCCCTTAACTGAGAAGCAAAGAAAAAACTTCCAAAGCAGCAAAACACTATTCTAAAAAGAGAAAACAAGTAATACCATTTAGGACTTTTACTTCTACTGTGACCTACTTATATGAGAAAAAAACTTCCTTGTATTCCTGCAAAAGCTACTCACACTCTGTCGTGGCAGCAATATCATGCTCAAATAGCAATAGCAAAAACAGAAAAAAATTCTACCACTTGGAGGATCTGAAGCTCTGGAAAGCTTTTCCAAGGCTAGCAGAGGGCTCTGCATAAGATTCAACGAGAGAGAATGAGAATGAGGTCACCAGAACAAGACATCATTCCCACAGTCATGTTCTCCCCGAGAGAGAGTAAAGGAGCCAAAGAGGTGCTTGAAAGAGAATGAGAAATCTGAAATGTTACTGAACAGTTAAGAGTCAAAACACTTCAGTGTGGGAATAATGTATTTTGCAGGTACATTTCCCATATTCAAAATTCGGTATCTTTAGGCAAGTGACAGTATTTATTCTCTGACTAATTTCACTAATATTTTGCTGATAGGTATTGAAATTCTTTTTGCAAAGGATTAACCATCATTGAAATAACTGCATTTTTATGAGGAAAAAGGTAACAGTGTATCTCAGACCTTAATAAAAAGCTGGTCAAGGTATATTTACATTAACCTAATTGCTTTATTGATAAATAGAAATATGTTTGGGAAAACACATGGTTAACTTGGAAGTGCCGAAATACAATCCCCCTGTGTGAAAAAGAATTATGAAGTTTGAGTAGTTACAGTGAGTCTGATTCACTGAAATGAGTCACTGCCAATGTACTTTGTGCACCTTAACTTTGCACCATCAATATCAAGTGCCAGGAAGATTTTGCTTTTACCTTTTTTTTAAGTTTTCAGTTCCAGGTGCCGCATGCAACAATCATAATACAAGCTCCATCACTCTACAAACTTCATCTGTTTCTAGATTCAAAGTGCATGAAACAGCCATAAATTGGAAAGCAAGTTTTGAACTCGCATCTGTCTACACTGCAGGAACCACTCTATAAACATACAAAAGCTGTTCATTTCTAGAGCACAAGAATCCAATTAAAACCATTAAGAAAGTTTGAATGGCACAGTCTGCTTTCCTTCAGTCACTCAGAAGAAAATAAACAGACTCAATAGAGATGAAAAATCCCAATGCTAGCTTTATGATCAGCTCAAAGCCTCTCTTCCAGGAAGTGACATTTTGAGATAAACAAACAGTAAGATGAACAG
Source organism: Geospiza fortis (assembly GCF_000277835.1). NCBI lineage: Eukaryota > Metazoa > Chordata > Aves > Passeriformes > Thraupidae > Geospiza > Geospiza fortis. The sequence goes on from NW_005054320.1 coordinate 7,455,969, forward strand.
AAAGGTCAACAGGTATTTGAGGGAGTTTACAGAAGATAGCACAAGAGCTTCTTCTGCAGACACATATTCTCTGTGCAATTACCAATGATGGACAGCATGAGCTACACAACACCTCATATCCTACATGCCAGCTGAAGACATATTTTTAAATGTATTCAAGTATAAGACCCTGATAGAAGAAAAATCACATCCCTAAATATAATACCACACTTCTTCTGAGCTCTTAAGCAACAAGAATTCAGTGAAAATACAGAATAAAGTTAAGAGAATGAGAAGACTGATTATGTGTGAGCAGCTGACACCCCCTCAAGTCACCAAGCTTCCTGGCCAGCAGAGGAAGGCGTAAGCAACAATGTAATACGTGCAGAGAGCACTATATTAAAACACTCAGAGACCTCAGAAGGATCAATCTAAAAATATAAGATTGGAGAGAATCCCAGCATAAACACGTATACCAAAACCTGTCAAACTGTTTCCGTATCCCACCCCCGCTTCCAAGCAACATAAGTAAACCCTTAGAATTTAAAGTATTTTGAGTAAATCTTCAAAACCTTATCTAAGAGAAAGCTACTTACTTCTAGTCATCCCTGAAGCTTATTCAAGAGTCTCAAGAGATGTTCAAGTACCATGAAACTACAGCAGTAGCTACTTTAAAACAACCAATGTTATTAAAATAACCTGTGATTAGACTGTTTTTGCCAAGAAGAACCATAAATAGATCTAATAATTAGAATCTGAAACTAGAAACAGGTGCAAGTTCTTTAAACAATTACTGCCATGAGCTATTGCAGCTGCCTGTGCAGGAACACTGTATGCTCTCAAAGTGTCCACAAGCTGCCTAAATATCATTCAGAGAAGACCACAAATTATAATGCTTGACACCCAAATCACCAACTGGAACTTAATGCGCTTTAATTATGCACACAGTAGCGAGCCTTCTGAACAGCTCCCAAGCCTCACTTGTCAAGACAATGACTTTTAACAAAAGTCTTTCCTATCTGCTGTGACACAACAGGCTCTTTAGAAAGCAAACTGAAAAAAACCCTCTAAAAATTTGTTCAAATTTCTTTGTGAGATTCAAGATTTTAAAAAGAGAAAAGAAAATTAGAACAGAGTCAAGAAAAGCAAGCAGGCCACCAGCAACTGTTCTTGCCACTAAAAAGTAGGCCACTGGCTTACTATACAGAAAGAACACACAGTTTAACATCATTTGGATTTTCAGCAGATGGATAGACAACTGTCAGAGGACACAAATATTTGCGTAAGCCTATCATTCATAAATAACCTCCTGTGTGGAAATTGTGAACTTTTACCTTTTGGCCACACTTGATCTTTAACCAGAGGCTACTTTCAGAGACAATGAAACAAAAAAAAGTGGGCACTAATTAAAACAAAAAAGTTTGAGAATCCGCATGTAAGAAGCATTTCACACACTAACTGCAAGACTTTACTTCAGTCTTTCAGCATATACAGTTTATAATATTCCCACATATCACAACTCCACTACCTTCTCCCAGTATATGGTGAATATACATTCATGGCATACATGAGGCATGGACATACATATACTGTCCCTCACATGACTGGAGTCTGAAAGAGGAAGAACTGGAAGAACAGAGCAGTTGTGCTGTGTTTTGTTCTTGCTGGATCACCCTTCCTGTACAGATGGCTGTATTACTATCAAGCACGTGCAGAAAAAGAAGCCTGATTATTTTTTCTAATATTTGGTTTTCATCATGATCATCCTGCAAAAGTGACCACTTTCTCCCAATTTGCCGGGCTGCTCTGAGACATTAGAGGTAGGTTAATGAAGGAGTGCCAGAGCTGTATGTGCCTGTGGATGAAGAGGGAAGCTCCACCATTAACAGGGAGGCTGTTACTTAGCAAGAGTTTTCTCTTTCAAGGCAAGTCAAGGTTGTATTTATTAGACTGAATTTCTTTTCTTCAGGTAATGAACAGAGTCAGAGATCACCGGTTAGAAAGGAATATTTTTATTAGAAAATAAATGAATCCTACAGGCATGGAGGTAACTTTGGTGCATAAAAAATGCTGTCAAAGTATTGGTTATAAAGATTTTCCAAACAGACTAAGAAGAATCTTATTCATGCTTTCAACAGAATGTTTCATCCTCAAAACACTGTTTCTAAATACATTTTCACCTTTGTTTAAAACAACCTTGCAGATGGACACAGCCTAAAACTCTAGCACAGGCAGAGTAAATAGATGATAACTTGGTAGGAAAAAGTTTTTGTTATTTAAAAAAAACTACTAAGTCAAACTGTCCTTTGTCAATGTTCTAAACTACTTTAAGAACATTATGCTTTTTTAGTTATCTGCAAGCATCCTACCTGCTCACTGTTTTACTTAAAACACCAATACCTACATGTGCTATATACACACACTATACAGTTACTTGTGCATCTGTGTGGTGGCCTGGGAATGAAATGCTGAAATGGAGAATATTCCCCATTTCAACCCTTCTTCCCCAAGGGAGTTAATAACAGTTCATTATGACATCAGAACATATCTAATACACTTTGAAAAACTACTGATGAACAACTTTTCCATATACAGAAAACCCCTGGAAAGGAATCTGGGATTCCTGGTCAATGGTAAGTTGAATCTGAGTCAGCAGTGCCCTGGCAGCCAGGAGGGCCAACATTGCATCAGGCATAGCATCACCAGCAGGGCAAGAGAGGGGATTGTCCCACTCTGCTCTGCACTGCGGCAGCCTCACCTCGAGTGCTGGGCGCAGTTTTGGGTGCTACAAAAAGACATTGAGTTATTAGAGAGTGTGCAAAGGAGAGCCATCCTCTGATGGTGAACAGTCTGGACAGGAAGCCTTGTGAGGAGCAGCTGAGGTCACTTGGTCTGTTCAGCCTGGAGAGGAGGAGACTGAGGAGAGAGCTCATTGCAGGCTGCAACCTCCTCATAAGGGGAAGAGGAGGGGCAGGCACTGATCTCTTCTCTGTGGTGACCAGTGACAGGACCTGAGGAAATGGCCTGAAGCTGTGTCAGGGGAGATTTGGGTTGGACATTAGAAAAGGTTCTTCACCCACAGGGTGGATGGGTAGTGGAACAGTTACCCAGAGAAGTGGTCACAGAACCAAGCCTGACAGAGTTCAAGGAGCGTTCGGACAACACTCTTGGGCACATGGTGTCTCTTGAGGTTGTCCCCTCAGTAGCAGGAGTGGACTCGATGATCCTTCTGGGTCCTTTCCAACTCAAGATACTCTCTGATTCTGTGATTTACTGCCCAGAAAATTACCCCAAAAAACAGATGCCTTGAGTGGTTTCTTTTAGACAAAGACGACAGTAAAATCTTTTCCTAGCAAGTGGTTAGATTTGCATATGACATGAGCACTGTTCCTCAAACAGAAGGAAAATGAGACAGAATCCTAATTCAACTCCTATCCCTTTCCATCCAGTTTTAGCTTTTTTTCCTCTTGCTGTGACACTTCCTCTTGACCTCCTTCATCTTCCTACTTCCTACCTTCCTTTACTATTATTTGCACCAACTTAGGCTTCACCAGCTTCCTTCCTTGGTCTTCAATAAGGGCAGGGCCACCACTCTGGATGCCAGTCCTCCTCACTGTAATCATTCAACTCATTTGGACAATGCTAGGGAGAAGAGAATTCACTGACACAGGCACTCTCTTTGAATGCTAAATACTCCCACAAAGTCTACGCAGACCTTCTCCAAATAAAATTTCCTTCCATCCTTCTGCAAGAAATGATGCCCCTAAATTGATCTTGTTTGCAGCCCAAATCTCAGACCAAGAATCTGGGCTTTTAGCCACCTTCATCACTGCCCTCAAGACTTCTCATCTCCATGACGGAAGCTCACAGATCCTGTTTCAGATCTGATCTTGTGTTTAAACCAAAACCTTAGCCCCTGACATTTCTTTGTAGATAGCTGGGTGTCACCTTCAAGGCAAATAAACTAACTTAACTTTTAATCTTCCTTCCTTATCTTTTGTTTAGCAGTGGAAACTTTGCCATTGTCCAGATTGCCAGTGTCTGGGCATTCTTCCCATTTTCTAGAACCTGACTACAGCTAATTTATCTGCTTAGTTGCCAAGTCTTTTAAATTCAGTCTTTCTTAACCCATACCATTAGAAGCCCTCAGAATTTGACTGGGCTCCTTTCACCCAGCAATTCCACCAGGAAGACAAGCCACTTAACTACTGACATCCTTAGACCGCCTTCCTGTATTTTTTCCCCTGCAACTGTAATTCATGATATGCATTTTTTTTAGAAACACCCAAAAAATATGTCTATTTCCAGAAATCCAGTAGGTTAAACTCACAGATTTCTATGGTAGTCATCAGAAGCCTTCTGCTTGTTACTCCTTTACTGTCTCTACCTAATTGTTTTCCTTTGTCCTCTAATTTAGGTATGGGCCTTGGAAACAGCTCTAGAATGAGGACAAGCAAAATCCTGGGGGAAATATATTTAGAGAGAATTTCAAAAACAGAGATTGAATGGGCACACAGAACTTGCAGAAGGGAGTGCAGAGTTGAGGCACATCCCCTATGCATGAAGTCCTCTACAAAATGAAACAACACTGAATATTCCTTGGTATCTTGTATAGTATTTTGGAGCACAGCCAGGACCTTCATGAATCTTCATATGCTAATAATTTATTAATTAAGAACGTTAACATAAAAGACAACTCATGGGGTTTCTTTACAACCATCATTAAAATAACAAAACATACCTTCCAGTTAAGACCAAAATAGTACAGCTAACACTATCAAATGTGGAACATGTATAGCCTTTGAAGGAAGAAGGAAAAAAAGATATGCAGGTAAGGGATCATCCTTTGGGAATTATTTGCTTCCTATGTTATGAATATTTACTTGAACAGAATTGGTAAAACTTATTTTGAGAATCTGTCAAGTGGCGTGACCATTAGCAAGGCATTTGTGTCTCACCTCTCTCTACAGCAGCCATGTAATCTGAAAAAACAACTTAAAAAAGGACAAGGGTGCCAAGCTCAGGAAGCACTGCTGGTACAGTCAGCTCATGTTGTACTAGGGAAGAAAAGTAGTTGTTTTCTACAAACACTCCTACACTTGCACTTACACGAGCAGCCAGGCATTTGTCAACACTAAGAAGGGTCGCTAGAGGCTGTAAACATTTAAAGCTTACATGAAACTTCTTTGTTTTGCAGTTACAGTATCAGCTGAAACAGATTTTCAGAAGAATCAGATCAACTACTTCAGGAAGAAAAATAATACTTTTTAAGACCACAACAGCAAGTAATGCAACATTGACTAGTGGTGAGCAAACAAAATTACACATTTTCAACTAGATGTAAGCAAACTCATTTAGTTTTTACTGTCTTAATGTCATTTGGGTACAAAACCACTTCATTAGAAAAAGCAGTAGTTGCACAAAGTTCAACAATGTGGAGTTTTCAATCACTACAGCTCTATCAAACACATCTCTTTTGTATCTCTTCTGCTCCTCCAGTGTAAAATAGAATACAACCACATTTGCCTCAATGCACTAACACAATCAAAAATAGGCATTATTTCAGATTTCTTGATGATTAAAGGAACTTGAGTTAACATCTGCAACTAATTACTTCCGCGCAGAATATTAAGCGTCTGCAGAACAAGGTCTTAAATCTGGCCCAAGCACTTACAATGCTAATATAGTGGGAAAAATATATGCTTTAGGAATCAATCTTATGCCTATAAAAGGACTCTGAAAATTCTACTAAAAGTTCAGGAAATTTAGGATCTCTTCCTGTTTCCTCAAGCACACTGAATGAGAAGAATGGTGACACCTTGCCCTGTGGAAAACTGTTTTAAATAGCTTCCTGTGTCCTAGCACCATACTGACTGGAGCATCAGATCTTCTTTTCCAACTAGCACCCAAATGAGACAGACTTTATTTTTTAAAAACAATAAATATGAAAGAGCTTTACAAGAATGGGAGAGAAAAATACATATAGACTATGGGAGTAAGAAACAGAAAAAGAAATCCATACTGAACAAGAGAATTGGGTAGGACAAAAAGTTAAGAATTCTCCATTTGGAAATGTTAGGTTTATTTTGATGTGGGTTTCAATCCACCAAAGACCAGTAGGATTATTTTAATGCAGGACTAATTTCAGAAGCCCAATACAATTAACAATGTCAAACCACAGTATTTCCTACTACAAATCACTCTAAGTCACTGGAAACACTGCTGTTACACAAATTAAATTATGTATGTAGCAATGTATTTACATGCTACTCGCTGCAGTCAAGTCTAAGACAGCACAGACCACCACCTTGCATACTGTATTATTTATCAACACTAAGAGCAGTTTCATGAAGGCAGAATAATACATAGCTGGGCCTGTGACACTGAGGAAGTAATGAACTGAGTTCTCATGCAAGACCAATGCATCATCTCTGCTTCCTATTAAAGAAGGAATTTTTATAAATAAGCACATTTACATATAGGACAAGGCAGTCCCACTGATATTGATGGCACAGATCAGATACTGAAGCATATGCTCAAGCAGAATTAAAAGGAGCCAGAGAACTCCCACATACAGCATTAAGCTCTTAAATATTATTTCTAGTCTACTACTATTGCCCAAAACTAAGTTTCCAAGAGGAAAAAAATCCAAATATTTAAACCCATCAACACAAGACACAAAGGAAAATAAGAGTGCATTCTGTAACTTGGCATACATCACAAAAGTTGCTGCAGAGTCTGAAGCTTTACTGCATTTTCCACATCACTCAAAGCTCATCTTTCGCAGAGGTCACCACATTACAATCTTCACAAGCATTACCTATTTTTCTTTATTCCATACAAAACTGAGTATTTGTAAACTCAAGTTTTTCACTATAATAAACAAAGCTGCTTAAATAGAAGATTTTTCAGGGAAAATGTTGCTAACTTAGCTACTCAACATTAAACAGAATCCTAAAATCAGCTAGACTTAGCTAATTTAAATTAAAAACAATAGATTCAAACACCTAAACCCCAAGAATATCATTGGTTTCTGCTACACCTTAATTTTCACCCTTTCAAGCACATGCAGACCCACAAGTTGCATGTGCAACTACTATTCTACATATTTTAATATTCTTGGGAGTGAGAAGTTTTTTGACTTTTCAGAAACATAATTCCTGAATATTTTTTACCTAAGAAAAATGAATCATGGGTTCCATTTTGTACACTACTAGCAACTGTTTTACTGTATACTCTACAGAAGCTTGAATTACATGTTCAGCACTACAGTACTGACTTGCTACTCCTTCACCCTCTGTACCATCCACATTGCCTAAGAGTTGTGCCAAGACAGGATGCTGGGTTCAAAACCTCAGATTTGTACAGCAATTTTGGGAAGATATGGGGCCAAACACAAGAACAAATGACAACAAAGGAACTGCAATCACACATGTGTGTTATACACAGTATCTTGCCTTCCCTCCTTTTCTGCTCTTCCTTGACCCCAGAATTATAAATCCCTCCTTTTACACATGATACTACCAGAGGAAAAGAAAGTTTCTGAAGTCTTGCCAAAAAATCTCCAGGATAGTGGAAAGGACCTAAATAATAGCCTCCAGAAACTGAAGTTCTGAGTAGGAGCTTTAGCCAGTTGAAAAAATTTAGTTTCTGCACATGTTAAAGCAAAGAAATTTTTAGCACATCTATTGATGTGCACATGCCTTTGTTCAGATTGTTCAGCCCAATAAGAGAACAATATTTGTCTGCCTCATAAGCTATGAAGAGTTTTGGAACATTTCACCTGACATACAGAAACAGCAATATATATGAATCTTCAAGCAAAAGAGAAGCAGGATTTTGCCTGTTACCTTCATAAAGTTAGAGCTTGAAAACTTTCATTCAGCAGGTATCAAAAGCTTGCTGCAATCACTGTGTAAGATTATCACAGTAAAAGCTGCATTACTTCCTTGCAATGAGAAGTGCTTAATACAAATGCTTTAAATACTTAATAGAACAGGACAACCTTATTCTCCACATGTGGTAGGACAGATGCTTCTGTGACATTCTACACAGACATTATAAGCTTGTTCTAAAATGAAGGAACAAGAGGGGACATACTTGAAAAGAATTTGTCCAAAAACACCCACACTAAATGTATGATTCCAGGATGAAGAGTAGAAAGAAGAAAAATCCTGGTCTACTGATGTTTTGGATAAAAGACCAAGCAAATCATAACACAGACCAAGAAAACTTTTCAAGCAACATAGTTAACAAGCCAACACCTCTATCAGCTCGCCTTTTTTTTTATTTTACTAAGAACAGGGTTTGAAAACTTCGTTTAGTCTCAAATAACAACCAGGAAAAGTTAGACAGCAACTGTGAGCAGCAAAATCTTAATGATTTCTAGAAGCATCAAGTAAGCAGCCTTAAGAACAGAACCTGAGACAACAGAAAATAGGCTGACAAAAAACATTCGTCATATAGAATTGCAGTTACGGATAAGGGTGTGTTTTTGAAGAAAATTAAGAAGCAGCAATCACTGAAAATTATGACAATCATTTAAATATTCTTGTGTTTCAAAACAGAAATCCTGGAGCTTTTTGTCATTAAGAGAATCCACCATTTGAGCTAGTAGCAGGAGGCTGTCATCCTCTATCTATGCACATAACAGAGGAAGAGAAAATACCTTGACAGGGTTTCACACAGCTCACAGCAAAAAAATAAGAGACTCCAGTTACAGATGCATTTTATATTTAAGCTGATTAATACCTAGCTACTGACAAGCGAAATGTCCCAACAGCAATACAGCAAGGATCTGCTGGAAACTGAGGACTACTGGATAAAAACATGGTGAGATAAATGATAACTGGACAAATGAAACGGCACCGAAAGCACAGAACTCCAGTGCACGCACAAGCCTTGGCAGGTTAAGCTTTGGGAAGCTCTTCTCTGACAAACAGAGTGGACTGGCATTGTCACAGTCAGTCACCTATGGCTACAAAACTAGCACTTCTGCAGAAACAAGAAATGGCACGTAAGGGTGCTTGGATGTCCATACATGCTGCTGATTTAGTAGGTTAAAGACTGATTGTGTGTGACTGCAGCATTACTAGAATGATCAACTGTAACAGCTGAAATATTGGTTTATGGATAAAGGATATTACAACCCTACATTCCTTATAGTGGTCACCATCTTTGTGCAAATCATTCTTTTCTCAGGGTTTTAGTGGCCCTGTAAAAGCAAGCTCCCTTACTCCTTATGCTGGTACTCAGAGACTGGGCAACAAGCCATTCAGCCAGTGGTGAGCCGAGCCAGCTGAAAAATTATGGATCATCTCAGGCCAAATCAGGTCTCCTAACTGGCCGACTGCCCAAACACTGATGTTGAGGTTAGAATGTAGTCAAGATTAAATGTCTGGGGACACAGCAGAACAGGAAATGAGCTTCAAAGTGTTTAGACCTGCATGTTCAGGGGTGTTAAACTAAAGCCCAAGGTACAAGTAGTGTGTTTTCTGCACACAAATTCACATGGCCATTAACCACTACTATCCATGGCCATTCCCTACTATCACTTCTATCTATTCCATCACTCAGTTTCCTCTCCTCTACTCTACCCCACTGATACTGCTTCTTCCATCAGAAAGAGCCACTCCCTACCATCTTGAATTTTATGCCTTCCTAACTATCAACTTCCACCAAATGTCTCCTCTCCGACCAAGGCCTCTGATTAGTCTCTGGTATCTCACTCAGCCAATGCCTGCCTCTTCTTACACCTGAGACAACAATAATCTTTTTCTACTTAGGGAAAAAAAGGAAGGAAACCAAAAAGCAGTATTTCAGAGTTATCCTACACTTGTCTATTTTGTTCCAAGTGCAGTTTCCATCTCCAGCTTTCAAATAAACTGCTGCTCCTCACCACCACCAAGGTCCTCTGCAAGCTCTGGCTCAATCTCACCCCTCCCCTCCAGGTTCCCATTCCTAATCAGGTACTTCCTTCTCTTTTCCCGCCCCCTATACTTGGAAAATGAGAACTATACTACTGAAGGAATATCCACTTCCTGATATCTGTGTTCAAAAGGGGCATCACAGTAAATAAGATAGCTCCCTCCTTTTACCCTCTGAGTCTCCTTGGTAGCATGATCTCCACGAGTAAGCATCAAAACTCTCACCAACAGAAGAAAAACAGCTGGAGAAAGTTAGCAATTTAAAGCAATAGCCATGATATTAGTATGGTCTTAGTCTGAAAGTTCTTAGTTGTTCAAATACTAAATAAATAGACAGGAAAAAAACATATAAAGTGAAAATGGCCATTACAAAGTAAAAGTAGCAAGTGGCATATAATGCAGACTCAGAGATGGCAAACTTTCAGGTAAGCAGATGGTACCAGGCTTCTCTGCATGGGAAACCCTCTGGCAGGTCCTACAGAGCTCTAAGGAAGTGACTACTCTCACACAGATGTTCTGTCAACTCAAGCTACCACATTTCCATAATGCTATTTTAATCACCCAGCCAAAGCTGCCTTGCACATCCCAGAAGCAACACTGCTTTAAATATCGGATTGGAAATTCACACACATCGCTCAGATTTCTCTTCCTCCTGTACCAATAATTGTTACTGTATGTCTATATGGTAAATTGACACCTGTCTATCAATGTGTTTAAAATCAGAATAGCATTCAACATGCATGGTGCCACAAGCCCTGCACTGAAATGTTGTATGGCAGAGCTCGCAGAGAAGGAGGTGGGGGGACAATCCTGGGATCTCCCATAGGAAAGAGAGACAAGCTCTTTGTTATGGAGTATCAAAACCACTAGGGGTGGGCAGCTCTGTCCAAACGCCTAGAACAATTTCTCCTGACTTGTTCTTCTTGCCACCAGGACACGGTTGTGCACAACCCTCCTGGCTCACACAGCATCAGTGCTACTCAATTAGCCTTGCTGTGGCACAGCAGCAGCACTGGATTTGTCTGAAAGACACAGAGTGTAAGACTGGCAGGATCGCTCCCTTCCTTCTATGTGGCAGCAGCTTAAATTGTACCCCTGCTCTGCAGAAACTGGATAAATTACAGGGCAACAACAGCAACAAAAAAAAAAATTATTTAGTTCAAACTCAGTCTCTGAATATCAATAGTTTCCAGAAGGTATTATGTGACATGTCGTGAGAAAAGCTCTGACAGGACAGGAGCTGCAGGCAATGTTCTGCTGTTAAACACAGTTGTCCTTGTTTCAGGGTGGAAATACATACACACACACACGCATATATAGTACATACACTGTGATTCAAAAGGTTTTCATATAAAATTACACAGGCTGCAGTGTGGATATACTCAACAGTAATGCTGCATTAACTAAAACAGAAATGTAAGTTCTCACATTCAGCACTGCTGGGACTAGTCAGAATGAAAGAACACCAAAGCTTTATACCTCTCCACTTAGCAAATCAGCCAAAACAGTAACTAAAGATAGAGCAACAAAATACCTGGAAATCATGACGTACAGTCTAATCTGCACAGTTTCCACAGAGCAAAACTCTATCTCATTACTCCCAAAGTTTTTTAATCTTGTCAGTAAAGCAGAGGATAAGAGACAACAATATGACAAATTATTTAGCCTTCCAGGTGCTTTTAATAGGTTTCCACATGACAATAATCCCCACTGCTAATAAAATATGCAATTCTGATTCAGGAGACAGATAACTGGATGTTGGCTTTTTTCCTTTTCAAAAAGGCCAGAAAAGCAACACTAGGTTAGCAACTCCCATCCAAAAAAACCTAGCAATGGAAGGCTCAAACTACTCAGTACATCTATAAATATGGAAAAGCAGCTATTTGCATGTCAGATGAGAACACAGTCCTCCGCCACAGAATGACAAAAGGTCAAGGGGGAAAGGAGTCTCTGGAGGTCCTCTGATCCAACCCCACTGCTCAAGCAGGGTCACCTAGAGGTGTTTGCCCAGGATCACATCCAGATAGCTTCCAAATATCTTCAAGAATATAGATATTGCCACAAATTATGCAGGAGTTTGCTCATTTGCTCCATTCCATGAGCAAACTGCACAAAATATGAATGATAAGCTTCACTCTGCAAAAGATACCTTCCCAATTGAAATGTCTTCTCAACTGAGTAAATAACACTGTTGACAGCCATTTCAGTTAGCAAAATTCAGGATGCAGTCTAAGGAATCACTGACCCATAAACAAGGTAAGGATGGTAGGTAGGATCATGACAGTAACCACCACAGAATGCAAAAAGTACAAGAGAAGAAACAATGATATGTAAACTACTCTTAACACATTACAAATAATTTTGCCAAAGATGACTTGGCATTCTTTGGGAATTGCTGAGCAAATCTTTGTTCACATCTATCTGCAATCAAAATATTGTCAGGACACAAGAAGGGAAACAAAATACAGCAAATGAGCAATGTTTCAGCAGTATGTACATTTAGAATTACCACATGTGGTTTTCACAAGCCTATCATAATATTAACAGATTAAGCTAATGCAATAAAATGCTGATTTAAAGCTATCAGTGCTATTTCCACTATCAGTGAAATATTTTTAATACTAACATGTTTTACAAGCTATATACAGGCTTTAGATGTATGCAGCAGTAGATGAGCTGGACACAAACTACTCTTGACCAAAACAGAAAACACAAAGTACCACAGCCCAAAACATGAATTTAGAACAATGGGAGAGCTGGGGGTATAAAATGTCTCAACGATTTGATCTTTGAATTGTGTTCAACAACAGAATCTCAGGTTTTTCAGAGAGCTTTAGAAACAGTACATAATACACAGTGTTTTTTTCCCCTGTTCATTTGCAGAATAAAATAACATATGCATCCAGCATGTAAAGTCTAATTTCTTCTTCCTCTACCACCACCACATACAACTTCCTGAACTCCCAACAACAAAGTGCAGTTCATGGATAGCTGTAGTTACAGGTCTGATTCCTTCAAGATTAAATTAAAATCTGTTCCATTACTTAAAATTATTATGGCAACTTTCTTACCTCATTCATGAAAAACAGTTCATTTCACTAACAAATACATCCATGCTATAACAGCACATAATTAAGAAAGAGATTACTCAAGCAGGATAACACTGTCAATTTGACTAATGCAAGTTTTGGAAATGGAAAAAGACCCACAACCCTTTCCTTCACTTCACTGGCTGTAGGCAACAGTCATGTTTATTTTGAGTTCAGATCTAATAGCTTCAAATACACTGGTCCAGAGTAAACGAGCACGCAGTCCCAAGATCACCAAACCAATAATTGTACTCTTTTACTACCCAAAAAATCCAGTGTGAGCTTGGGCTGAGCTCCCCCAAAAATAAACTGGTACCTTATAAGAGGATTCTCTCATCACTGTAAGCCACAAAAGCTAAGAAAAAGAGCGTAACTGATGAGACACTAACTTAATTCAAGAGAAAAATATTGACTAAAAGAGGCATAAAACCTGAGAAAAGAAGTGGAGCTGGAACATGTTGACTCTGCAAGATCAAGAATCAATCCACTCCAAGATCAAAGGAGGCTGGTATTTTCCTACCTTATACCTTCCAGGCCAGCAGGGACTCCTTGAGCTGGTAAGCACATTAATCCACAGTAAATTGCCTAACTGGCTAGGCTCTCTGCATGAGCCAGTAAATAATTGCTGTGTGTCTCCTGCTTGAAGAGCCTCTGTGCATGGTAGAAGATGCCGAACACTCAGCCATGGCAATTTTAAAGACAGACTCTATTTCTCAAGACTAATGGTCTGGCAAAAGGTCGTGTCCTTGCAGCCAATGTCCTGCATGGAAGGTAATATTAGCTGGAAGTTCTTTCCAATCCTAAAGACACTGCAAAATTAAGTACTCGGACTAGGAATTGAAAGTTTTATTCCATCTCCAATAAATATTATGTCACCATCAGTCACCATTTTGGATTCCAGAAAGAAGGTATGGGGCAAAATAAATAACACAAAAATTGATATTTAAGACTGATGTCAAAGCCTAATGTAACTTCCTTTCTTGAGGATTTCTTTAGTTTTATGAGACTTTTACTCATTTTTTCTTTTCAGAGGTTAAAGTTTAGTCATTATCAACAGGTTAAAAGAAGCAGCATTACCCATCCATCACCATAACACATTTCAGGACCACACCAAGCCTTGGTAGGAAGAAGGCTGGGGCAAAGGTTGTGATGTGAAAAACAGCATAGCTGTCCTGGTTTAGGGCAAATTTAGGGAGTAAACCTCCAAAGGGGTCCCTCTAGAAAGCAAATTCAAGTGGCCCCTCCCTCACCCAGTTCGGGAGACAAAAATTTCCTTTGAGAAAAGTGGAAAAAAACCCATTTCTTTAACAAGTACTCAAAACATGGAAAAATGAATAATATTAAACAATGGAACTTCTCGTTATTCTGAAGAGATGGCAAAAACAGAAAGTCCTTTTTGTGGGGTGTGGCTCAGCTTGCTCAGTCTCTTATCTGTCCCTCTGGTGCTGGAAAATGCCGTGTCCCAGGCCCCGGTGGGCTACAGCCATGAGCTCCCAGTGTTTTTCTGGGGTTTTGGTCCAAAGCAAGGCTCATCACTTCCAAGAAAAAGAAAAGCCACGGTCTGGGGAATTCCTCTGCCTCAGCTAGCAAAAAAACTAACTAAAAGCAAAGGAGAGCCCTCTCCCGCTGTCTGTGCTGCAGACAATACCGTCCGTGAGAGAGCAGGCTGAAGCTCTTATCCCTATGTTTTTGAATACAGCCACCTCAGACATTCCACTGCTTGTTCTCTCCTCCTTCACTCTCAGATCTAGTTTAAAGGTGCAAAACTTATTTCTGGGCTAAACAGATGAATGGGGATACAATTCAGCATCACAAAGTCACCCCAGGACACTGGTATAAAGGAATACAAGAAAAATTTCTGGGTTACACTTCAATCCAACTCTTCCTATCCTTTCCTCCATTCCCAGCTTTTCCATGTCTAGAGAGCATAGAAGATGATGATGCTGTTTTAGAAGTTCTGGACTAGAGAGCCACTGCATAGCCCTTGCCACTTCACTGCCCTGTTTTATTTCAACTGTTGAGCACTGAACTGAAAGCAGTAGGGTCAAATTGCTAAAAATAAGTGAACAATTCTACAAAAAGGAAAGGTAGAGCAGAAACTGAAAATAAAATACAAAACCAAAAACCATCTGCCACAAATGTGCTTGAACAGTTTGATGTAAATATAAGAGTTTCTAAATCTCAAAAGACATTCTATTTTAAGCATTACTGAATACACTTTAAAGCTAGAAAGAGCAAGGTTATCGCTAATGGAGTTTAAGGCAATTTTTTCAAGACAGCTTGGAAGAACTCTACTTACAGTCTGTACAGGCTCCAGGAATTTTTTCTTCTTAAAAGAATTCAGATATAGAAAAATGAATTTGTTAGGTATCATATTTAAGGAGTACTTAATTTTTTTATGCTTCCATATATTTTCTAGTTACTAAAACACTAGGCAATTTTCCTAAAAATTCCACACTATGAATACATGAAGGTTCAAAACAAATTTGCTAGAGAACCAAAGAACAACAAGTAATTACGACTGACTCAGAAGTTACACACTCTGCTTTGGAGTTTAGGCTAGTTGCTAGTTGGTTAATTTGTTACTGTACAAAAGGAAGTTCCATAGATGTTTCCTTGGATTTTTTTTTCTTTTAAACTTAAAAGGTTCTTTAAATTTTCCCAGGATCATCACCACCACCAAATTCTAGAGACTGAATTTTTTTAACAAAATTAAAGATCTTAATGGAGTAAACCACAATCTTGTGATGGATACTGATCAAGTGGCTTGTGTCAGTATCTGAACCTCCCAGTCCAAGTAGGGGGGGCATTTTCCTTGCACTGCCTCAAGTTTCTCCAGCAAGTGCTCCTGCAGGTTACATTCCCACTTGAAATGTCACATATTTCATTGAGCATAATGATTCAGGCATTTTGCCAAATTGACACGAATATGTCAAGCCTCATTTTTCTTTGTAATAGCAGTAGATTGGATGATCTAGTCCCACTGTAGTGTGATGGCCAGATGCTATTCCGAGAAAATTATGTCTGAAGAGGGGAGACAGGGTGTCAAGCAAACGACAATGCATAACTGCAACAGCAAATCCATCTGAATAAAATTAGTGCTCAAGTGATTTACGGAAATCAAAACAAACATATCAAAAGACCACAGATGTATAAAACCTGGATGAAACTAAGGACCTGGGGTTCACATGGAGTGTTTATAACACAATCACAAAAATTCCATTGTTTCACCAACACACACAAGAACAAAGTCACCATTAGGCTCTTGACTTAATGAGTCAATAAACTGTTCCCACTACCTACTCTGGCCAGCAAGCAGCTGCCAAACACTGCAATGCCAACATGGGGCTAAGTAAAGGCTAGTCAGAAAGAACAACAAAAAAACACTGGTGGAAGAGAACCTGGAATCTTTTTCACATTAAGGAATACCAAGAATGATGAAGTGATGGCAGGGTTTATCATTTGGCTTTGGGTAGGTATTTGAGGGGATTTTGGTCTTATTTTCACAAAAGAGCTTCCTTTGGTTACCAACACAACTCTGAATCATTTTCTGATCATTGTGTTCAGATAAATACTGAACTAAGTTCATACAGAAGTTATTCATAAAAACTGCCAGTACAGTATCAGTCATCTCCTTAGCCATTGGCTTTGAAGTTTCACATTCAAGTACTGAAATGATGGCAGTGACAACTGATTATCCACCTCACTGGGCAATTTATAGATATTACACACACAGATACCTTGGTATCCTTCCATAGGTATCAGACCCTCAAAATGACAAAGCTCCCAGACATGATACAAAACTAAAAAAATTCTTAGTTATCAGTGTGACAGCTACCAAAGAGCAGTTAAGTTCCCTTCCAGCATCTGGGATTTGAAAAAGTAACTCATTTCACATAAAAACAGGTGTAATGGTGAAGCTCTTTAACTTTTCACCGCACAGATCTGGAGCAATTTAACAAGTGTAACAATTAGCAGATCCAGCTTGACTGTTTTTAAGTATCTAAATCAGAACAGTTCACAGTAACAACCAGTTAAAATCATGTGCAAGACAGTGATAAAACTGAAGTTAAAGTTTTGTTTAATTGCTTGCATTATTTCCCATTTGTTCTGATTTTTTTCTGCTTATTAGAAAATGTCTGTATTACAGACCAATTACAATTTTAATTGTCATAGATTCCACTGTCTGTAGAAGGCAGATTTACTGACAAATTAGAAATCTGAATTTCCATTATACTCCTTATAGCATCAGAACTCCAGAATGCAAACAGCCTCTTACACCTCTGCAATATTTTCTTCTCCAGAACACTATGCATTGCAATTCAGAATTCACTACATGTGTTACTTAATCACTTAGAGAACACTTTCCACTCAAATAGAAGCCAGTGACAACAGAACAGATGCCTTTAGGAAACTAAGGATGTGTGATTACAGTACTGGAAAAACAGACACATGCTTGCATCATCTGCAATTATTAAGTTTAGAATTAAATAGTCATCAGTGTTTTCAAGATAAAACTGATTAAGAGATTTAAAAGGTCACTAGAAACACAGTTCTAAGTCAAGCTACTTCATGCTATCATTTTTCAAGACAAAATACTTTCTTTCTGTGAGGAAAAAAAAGGAGGAGGGAGAAATATTGTATCTTAACCAGGAAAATAACTTCCCTTTTCTCTAAGCATCTTTCCCACTACTGTCATCTCAAACAATCCAAGAGAGTGGCAGGTCTTCTTTCAATTTTTATTTTTAAAGTCCACAGCAAATTTTATTTCATAAAAGTAATGAAAACAAACAGGAAGTCTGTGGTCCAGAAAGTCAGCTCTGGATTATGATTCTCTAAATATACTGCAGAAAGGATGCAAGTATTTTGGAGTAAAAGCAGATCTTCTAACTTGCATCAGGAAAACAGCAAATAGCCCTCCAAATGCAATACATTGGTAAAGACAGCAACACACCCAGAAAAATCTGCTGAGGAAACAGCACACAGTTGTGAGCTATTCTTACTTGCTAACAAACATAAACCAGGAACAGAACCCAGTAGATTCACCACACGTTTGTTGATCCAGCAGGACAATCAAAGCAAGATGTGATTCCCACTGAAGGATTTAAGGGATATACTGCTCCCACAAATGGTAGGTTTTTCTCACCCTTTGTAAGTACATTCAGGTTGATCCAATAAAAAGCAAATTGGATTAGTTTGATTTACCACTGATGGTCACCTGCTCTTAAGTGGCCTGATGGTACACTTCAGCCTTAAAACATGTCAGCAGGTCACAGAGAGATATGACAACAAATTACTGAGAAAATACTTACTCAGCTTGTCGGTGCAAGCTTCAGCTGCCTTGCTGACCTGCAAACAGTGCTAAAACTCAGCTGAGATGAATGTCATCATGCAAATGACTTCCAAATGGGTACTAGCATACAGAAAAAGGTGGAGCAGCTCTTTATGAAGACAGACTGAGAGAACTGGGGTTGATTCAGCCTGGAGTGAGCTGCATGGAGACCTACTACCAGCCTTCCAGTACCAAAGGAGTCCTACAAGAAAGCTGGAAAGGGACTTTTTACAAGGGCATGTAGTGACAGAATACGGGAGAATGGCCTTAAACTGAAACAGGTTTAGATAAGATGTTAGAAAGAAATTCTTTACTGTGAGGGTGATGAGGCACTGGAACGAGTTGTCCAGAAAACCTGTGGATACCCCATCCCTGGAATGTTCAAGGCCAGGCTGTATGGGGCTTTGAGCAATCTGGCCCAGTGGAAGGTGTCCCTGCTATTGGAAGGGGAGTTAAAAATTGATGTTCTTTCAGATACCTTCCAACCCAAACAAAGTTCTGTGAAAACTGACACTTCTGCATGCTGGTGTTAACAGACACAAAGTAATCTCATTGAAGAGCTCTTAGAGCTTTAAATAGCAAGAAAATACTTTCATCACTCCCTTAAAACTGTAATTTTGCTCATGCCATACTGATCAGATTACATAATGTTAAGCCTAGTGAAAACCTCAAACTTGCTCTCTCAAATAGAATCACAGAAAATAACTAGCTGGCCACTGGAAGCTGCAATGGCAGTGCTGCTGCAAGGAGCTGGGGAAGCACTTCCAAAATCCTCTGGTGGGTTAAAAGTTAACTAACAAGTGAGAGAGCACATCAAACACCAACAAAACTGATGCTGAATACAATATGCCAGGTAATCCAGCTCATAGGTGTGCATCATAAGAATATTTAAAAGAACAAATGCAGCAAGACAGAATGACAAATATGATTCAATGTTTGGGCAAATAAATCCTTTGAGAAACAGAACTAACACACCCCTGTATTTCAAACCTGAATGACCTTTAGCCTTCCGCCCCAATGTTTTCTACTACTTCAGTAAACACACCCCGTTGCTACTGCTGTGCCACAAAACCCAGGTTTTCCTTACCACAGCATTCATTTCCAACCACCCTTCTCTAACAATCGGTGAAGAACAGAAGACTCATGCTGTGGTTGGCTCAAAATTACACTTCTGCAGACTGACTAGCAGCAGCAGAAGTATCACAAGCTACTCTTGGGCTCTGTGATCCTTCCTTCAGCACAGCTCCCAATTAAGGTCTTTCCCTCAGCACCAGGACACACAAGATAGAGAAATGTAATTCTAACAGGTCACCCTTTGCTGCTGATTGACTGGGAAAAGGAGGGAATAGAGAACAGCAAAGGATCAGTGAGAGCTACAATGTGTTCACAGTATGTCCACATAAAGTTTGTTGGCTTCCAAGACAAGGCTAAAAAGACCTTTCAAAGCTAGTCTCTAGATAACAAAAGAATATTACAGGTTACTTCTTAACCTCTCTTCTCAGCTTTTATTTTTTTCTTTTTAAATTTTAGAAATGCTAGTGTACCTGGTTAGGTACTCTAAAAAACAAGAGTGGAAGGAATGGAAGTTACCAGGGAAAGTTATCTCCCTTAGTATTTATCATTTAGTATTTGTAGAGCTGAAAAATACTACAGAACCTCCACATCCTTGAGTGAATAGATGAAGTTACATAATTTGTTCTATACCGGGCACTAGATTAGACAACATAAAGACAAAAGGAATCAAAAGCCTACAGATTTTATGAGCAAACATATGACAAGAACTTCGTCACCAAAACTTTTCCCAATCTTCCCCCCCATGAACACATGTATTCACTCTAAATAAAACAGTTACAGGCATACAGGACATTTGGAGCACTCAAAATTTTTATTTCAAGGTTTGAGGTGGCAGGAAAAAGGCATTTATTTTTTCCCTTTCTTGCCTCTTACTGGCTTATTGGCCTGTTGAGCACCCCTCTCCCCACAGTTTACTTGCAACAGAACTCTTAATTCAGTAAAAAAGTGATGATCTAGTTACTGAATTGAGACAGATGACAGCACTCACTTGAGCCTGCTTCTGAAAATGAAGGGAAAAGAACAAATCCCATAAGCTATACCCAAACATGTGTCCCCAAGTTCCTACTCTGTTAGCCTGAATAACTACTGTGGAAAACAGCTGCCCACCCATGAGACCAAACTTTTCTCAACATTGAGAGCTGCAATAATTAAAAGTGAAGGATGGTAGAATAAAAGCACTGACCATGTTTAGAATTTTACAGGCTTCTTAGGGATGGACATAAGAAGAAAGGCATTACAAAATTTGTCCTCTTTGCCCATATTCAGCCTCATTTCAATTGTTATGAAAACATGTACCCATACCACATGTGGCTGTAAAACTAATTATAAGTTTGGTAATATTTGCTGTAAGGAAGAAAAATCCATAATTCAGAACTAGCCCAGGAGGATTGAGATGTTTGTATTTACTACAGGAAACTGAAAGGATCAGAAGATGGGGGAACTCTTGTAGCGCCGTATGCCCATAACTAGCCATACTGCTTACTATTGCCTGCACTGCTACCATCATCAAGCAACCCACATTTATGCTAAAGTTCTTCTGAGATTTTAATCTACAAAACTCCAAATGAACCAAATTGCTACTGCCTTCCACCCACTAGCTGGCATAAATCCAGCCAGCAGGCTTTCTGCAGTTTTCCCACGCCTGATTGTTTCCCATCGTGTAGACAAAGTGTAGATCATGCAGAAAATCAACAAGTTCAAACTTTTATTTTTTTTACTGAGAGGGTAGGAACTGGAGAATACCAGCACTCAACTCCTCTCTTTCATAATACAGGAAATACTTCGACTAACTGGAGTACAGCAAGAGAACATGAAGAAAGCAGCACTCTACATATGATGTAGGCTGCTCAGCAGATTGGGGGGGGAGGAGGGAGGACATCTAAACAGATGGTCTAAAATTTGCATTTTGTATTTCAAAGCTGAAAGCATTTCTCAGCGTACAACATAAAGCACTAATTTCAGCAGAACCTTAGAATTAATCCAAGAGGGCACCTCTCCCACTGTCCAGGGCAACTTCAGGAAAAATCCCAATTATGTTTAAGGTTATAATGTGGGCACTCCAGAAGACATCAAACCCCCATAATTCTTCAAGTACCAGCATCATCTCTCAAGTCTCTTCTCAACACAGGCTCCAGAGAAAAGAATAACATGTGGCTACTAAAAACTCTAGCTAAGAACAGTCTTCAAATAAAGAGGGTCAGCGCTCTTGCAGAAGCTTCAGCAGCTGAAGATGACACCAGGCAGTTGCACCTCAACTTCACGCTAGACATATGAGACATTTCTGAAGCCTGACTTGGAATGCACTATCCTGCCCTTACTGGCTCCAGTGGTGAGGACTTGCATTTCCTGAAAGTTGCACTCCAGAAGATCCTTGCTTCTGGATCAAGCATCTCAGCTTAAAATCAGTGCCCACATTTCAGAGAGACTGTGGGGAGCCTGCTCTAAAGACAGGCTCAATCTCATCCACTGAAAAACTGAATGAAGTAGGAGCTGGGGTGCAGACACTAGAGTGGCTCCTGATTTTTCAGGGGAAAAAAACAGGTTCCCTGAATCACAATAGCAAGTACTCTTAATTTCATTAATGAACTGTGCCTCAAGAAAAGTTGGAAAGGAAGAGCAAGGAGTTTTATGCACTTTTATACTCAATGGCATGGCAGAGGATGACAGAAGACACTGATCCCACTGAGTAATAGAAGCTAAATTATCTCCTCTCCCCACTTTTACTATAGCTAACTAAGTAATATAGATGAGAGAAGATAAAGGGATTCAAAATAAGCATATTAAGCTTTTCATATTTCTTTTTTAAAAAACTGCAGAAATTAGAAGAAGAAATTAAGACCAAAAGCACCTCAGAATAATTTTTGTTACTTTCACCTCCTAAGAGTACAGACAGCCACATACTGAGCAACAGAAGAAAGAGCACTTTTAGACTATTGCCATATATCTGGAGAGACTGGAGAGCTTCCATCTTTGCATAACACAGCAGTCAGTAATCCTCAGCATTCCAGAAACAGAGTCAAAAGCATGATTTAAACTGATCTATATCCACTGCCACACAGAGACCAAGGCCATTGAGGTGGGCACATGTATTAGCAGCAGCTGCTGTCAACCTGATGACTTGAGGGTTGGTGAGGTTTTTTTCCAAGCACAGACAGAAATTTTGACTTGAAGTGATACACAGGAATTCAGCAGCTGAAGATTCATCTTCAGAAATTCTGAAGGACTGAACTGTTTGCCCAACAGCAGTCCAAGTGCTGCTACAAAGTAGCTATTAGCTCATAAAATTACATTATCCGTTGCCTCTAAGATTAACAAACTTTCACCACAGAAACGGCCTTAGCTTTTGTCAGGTAATACAGAGAGCAGCTGCTTTGACAGATCATTAAAGAAACAAGTCTTCTCCATTTACATATTGCAGATAATTTTATTTTTTAAAAATCTGAGAAATCAAGGAGATTACAGGGCATTTGCATTCTCACTCATTTGCATCAGATGCAAAGAAGCTATAAGAATGTTTTTGTTTACTTCCAGAGCTATCTTTTAGATCTGGTACTGAAGAATGAAACACCACAGATACTTGAAAAGTAACTGGGTAGCAAGAAACACCTTAAGTATCTTTGTGTGGCAAGAGATGCAGAAGTTTGGGGAAAATTACAGTTATCTAAAATCATGTAACAGATTTTGAGTGCTACATAAGTTTGTTTGGCAAGATGTGTCTTCAAAACCATGCAGCTCTCATTCCAGAATCTCTGCAATATTCTATTTGAAATGGAAAGAAATTCATCTTCAGGAAACGAAATTGATTTTTTAAAAGTGTGATACGTGTATACACATATCTTCCTAAGTCCAGGACTAATCCTTTCCATTCTCCCTCCTCTCAAAGGAAAAAATTTGTGGTACACCTTCCCAACATTACTCACTCATTCCCCATGCACTACCCTGCAGGAAGAGCTTACAGATGAAATGAACAGCTGAACGTGAGTATTACCTTGCAATACAGCCCATCCATCTCCCAAACACAAACTGCAGCTTTACTCCAGATTTTAACCATCTTCTTAGAAGAAATGTGTTTTTCTCTGGAGACAGGCAAGAACATTGTAACTCTCAAATATATATTTAAGACCATCAGGAAGGGAGTAGGGCTTTCCCCCCACCCCCCCCCCCATTTTTCTGCCTGGAAGGGGAAAACAAAAGACAGGAGCAGTAAAGAAAACAATTTAATAGAAGATGTAAAGTTAATGTCAGCAAGGGGTAACTACTGTAACAATAAAAATAAAAGCACTCAAGAATGTCAAGGGTGCCCAGGGGAAGAGGTGGGAAAGCAATGCAAGGAATACAGAGAAAGTCCAGTGGGAACCATTGTTTGCACACCCAACTCTAAAGCATGGTTTTCACAATGATTTTCTACCTACAACACTGCTGCCTTTTTCTAGAAGACAGAAATATTTTCCACTAGCCTACAAAACTAAAGATTTGAGAAAGGCAAAATGAGCATTAAAATATCATAGCCTATATACCAAGGGAGCAGTATAATAAGATGTGTGTTTTATCATTTGATAGACATCAATACCAGCATTCATAGAAGAAACACTTTTCTTTTTAGTGACTAATCAAAACATCTGTCACTTCATAATCAAGCGTATACTTCATATGAATGACCTTTGATCTAATTAGTTCTGAAGCCCCTCAATTTCTGGAAACACAGCTTGTCAATCCATCCTCACCCTTCACATTTTAGACTGCATCCTCCTTCATATTAGGATTAGGTGAATTTCTCTTGACCTTTTCTACCCTAACTCCTCTGCCTCACTCAAAAAAACAGCACTTACAAAGTAGCTGATGCTTGACTTTGCCCCTTGATAGTAAGCAGAACAAATTTTTCTATCCCAAACTGTAACAGTAAATAATCCAGAGCTCACCACGGAAAATCTTACACTTTCTCAAAATACCATCTGTCAATATCCCTGCAATCCAGGAGCAAGAACTCCGCAATGAAAATGGCAGCATGTGTTTTCCATTATGGTAAACAACCACATTAGCCACAAGCTGATGGCAAATAAAAGTTGATAAAACTGTGGTGATCAGCCAAAGTTGCTTCAAAAGTAAAGCACATAACCTTGTTTCACAATGCATATTGTGACATTCACAAAAGGGTCTTACAAGCAGGTTAAGCAGGCAGGCTTTTAAGTAGTTAAGATATGCCTGTTTTTCAAAGCTAAAACAACAGGAATAATAACTACTCTTGCTCAAATAACAACTCAAAAAATGAACATGACAGGGAAATTTTGGATGGAGGGCAGGTGGGAGGTACACACAGCCATAGCAATACAGGAACCATAGCACAGTTAACTGATGTCAGGATAACCACTTTGTTTAAGAACAGATTCCAAACAACTTAGCTCTGACAGTTGTAAGCTACTGCTTATCTATACATGACACACAAAAAAGTAGTACTTCATTCCTAAAGCTGTGGTCTCAGTAACTAAAAGAGGGAACCTGGAAAGAATATGAACTATCACTATCAACAGACTCCTTTTTTCTACAGCCCATCTACTGGGCAACACAAGGTACAACAACCACAGCTGGAGTTCTGAGCATTTCTGAACTCTTCTTTTTGTTTCATCTGTCCTATATTTTAGAACCTGATTTTGACTGCATGTGCCACAGGGACTGGGGAAGCTAAGAAATAAGATCACCCACACACACAAAAAAACCCAAACCCACACAGTTAAAGACAAGAACTTCAAAGGCATATTAGAGACTGTCTAGACCTATGTTTAATGCAGTGTTTAACCACACCAGCAATTAATATCATAGACAAAATAAGTCCTTGTTAAATATTAAGTACCCATGCCCTCTCAGATAGGGAGAAAGGGCTCAACTTAAGTGCCCAAAAACATCCAACAGCGAAGATGCCTTAAGGAAATACCATAGTATTCACGTATTCTTTATAACTCATAACAGATTAATAAAAAGAAGTAAATTAAACCCTCTCCTTTTAATCTCATACAAATAACCTTTAAATAAATCTTATGCCAGTAAGATATATTTCAAGCTGTTTCCAAAGGAACACTATCAGCATAAGTAACCTTTCTTTAAAATCCCCTGTATTACTAATTTCAGTATGAAAAAGCAGGTATTTTATCACCCACCATCATATTTAACACATCTTTGACAGTGAAGAGAGATCTGTCAGCCTCATTAAGATCCAGGCAGCAGGGTAGGATTTAGGCAACTGAAGTATGTTAGAAGCGAATATACTGTATAATCATCATTTAAGGTTTCTTACCAGCGTTTTGAATGCTTAACTTCACATGATCCAGTTCTGAACATTTAGAGGCTTGCACCACACAAAGCTTTAGATGCCCCCCCAAAAGCTGTTGATACAGCCTATCTAGTGCTGATACTCTTATTCTATCTGTGATTTCTTTACACTGGCAAATACAATTAAGGAAACTCAGCCACCGGCACCTTCAATCGTCTGGATTAACATTAGAGCAAGTGATTTTAAGGGCCAGAAAAAGGCAATTGTGCCATCTGCACTAGTTCTGTGTCCTGCACGTCATAGGCTGACAGCCTCTGGATCACAGCACGAAGTCTTTTTCAGATCAAAGTTCTTGTGCACTATTCAGCAACAAGCAGCTGTTTTGAGTAAGCACATAATAGCTGTAGAAGAGATGCGGCAGTTTTTCAGTCACTTATACTGCCTCCACAAATGCTATAATTTAGCCCCCTTCTTTCCACGGCTGATGCCTGGAATTGGCCAGGGTGAGAAAATAAATCAGCCACTGGAGGACCCCTCATATTTGCCCTCCCAACTCTAGCTCGCCAGAAGGCTAAATTCACACTGGGGAAGGCAACACGGAGCCTCAGTTACATATGGCAGCTGGAGGACACAAGGCTAGAGCTCAGAAGTTGATACACGTTTGGGAGGATGTCTGTGAGAGGAGGGACAGCAGCACGGGAAAGACATATTTTAAGGGATCTCCCTGTCGCCCAGTCCCGCTCCCTTCCCGGCGAGCGAGGCACCCACCTGTGCCGGTGCTCGTCGTGCCCTTGCCCGTGGATGAGGAAGCCGCCGAGGTTCTTGCCCCCTTTGCTGGTGTCCACGTGGGGAATGAGCACATCCTCCAAGCCCAGGTCAAAGCGCTTGTGCTTCGAGGAGTCGGGGAGGAAGAAGAACGCCCCGAAGCACAGGGTGATGAAGGCACTAAGAATAAGGAGCAGGATAAATTTTTCGGAGAGTCTCAAGGTAGCCCTGTGGTGCGGGAAGGCGGAGGCCCCCAGGTTCAGCGGGGGCAGCCTCCGCCCGGAGAGCGGCAGCAGGGCGGGAGTGGTCATCCTTCCGCTAGCGACCCCCCGGCGGGGCACGGCTCATCCCCTCAGCCCCTGCGGAGGGCGGCCCC
>NW_005054320.1:7483181-7483632 GCF_000277835.1 Geospiza fortis
GGCCGGCGCGGCCCCCGCGGGGAGCGGGACCGGGAGTGGGGCCGGGCTGAGGAAACCGCGTCTCTCAGTGGGGTATGGCACACGGACAAGCAGCTGCGGGACAGGGCCCATGGGTGGCCACAAAGATGCTAAGGGGACTGGGCCATCTCTCTTACGAGGGAGCTGCGGGAGCTGGGCCTGTTTTGTCTAGAGAAGGCCGGGAGGGGATCCCGTTAATGCATATAAATACCTCAAGGGTGGGTGCCTAGAGGATGGTGCCAGACTCTCTCCTGTGGTGCCCGGCCACAGGGCGAGGAGCAGTGGCCATAAACTGAAACGCAAGAAGTTTCACCAAGACAGGAGGAAGAACTTCTTTATACTGAGGGTGGCAGAGCACTGAACAGGCTGTTCATGGAGATCCATGGAGTTTCCCTCTCTGGAGACATTGAAAGCCCACCTGGACGCATTCCCG